>NC_134525.1:2408993-2631493 GCF_027942865.1 Odontesthes bonariensis | reverse complement strand
ACTAAATAAAACAGAAGTGATGTGATGTCAGGCTTCAGCAGATGGTGTTTTAGAGAAAGAGATTTTGGGATGAAGGAGTGGAGAGGGGCTACAGAGAAGGATGAGGGGATGGTGATGGAGAAGAAGAAGACAGAAGGATGAGAGGGATCGATAGATGAAGAGAGGGGCAGACGAGAGGAAACTCCAGCTGCCGCCAACGCCCTTAAAGTACTGAACGTACTTTCTGACTGTCTTCAAGGGGAGAAAACTGGGAGATCTGATACTGTAAAAAACCCCGAGGAGGGAGGAGGTGGTGGGAGGTAATGAGAGACGAAGTAAGAGAGAAAGGAAGGGAGGAAGGGAGGGAGGTAATGAGAGAGGAAGTAAGAGAGGAAGGGAGGGAGGTAATGAGAGAGGAAGGAAGGGAGGAAGGGAGGGAGGTAATGAGAGAGCAAGTAATAAGTCCCTTATTACTTTATAATTTCCATATGAACTGCTGTAAATTAACACATCAAAAAACAGTAAGAAGACTTTTCTGAGCAGTGAAAGCACTGAACTCTGAACTTTTCTGCTTTTCCTCAGCTTCAGATAATATAAAGTAAATAAAACAGACCCAGCAGTCACAGCGCTGTTAGCACATCGGGCTGTTCTCCTGGAGATTAGTTTGAGGAAGAGCTTTGCTAATGTTTTAGATGCTAACGTTTTCGCTGCTAACGTTTTCGCCGCTAACGTTTTCGCCGCTAACGTTTTCGCTGCTAACGTTTTCGCTGCTAACGTTTCCGCTGCTAACGTTTTCGCTGCTAACGTTTCCGCTGCTAACGTTTTCGGCGCTAACGTTTTTGCTGCTAACGTTTTCGCCGCTAACGTTTTCGCCGCTAACGTTTTCGCTGCTAACGTTTCCGCCGCTAACGTTTTCGCTGCTAACGTTTTTGCTGCTAACGTTTTTGCTGCTAACGTTTTTGCTGCTAACGTTTCCGCTGCTAACGTTTTCGCCTCTAACGCTTTCGCCGCTAACGTTTTCGCTGCTAACGTTTTCGCTGCTAACGTTTTCGCTGCTAACGTTTTCGCTGCTAACGTTTTCATTTCTAATGTTTTCGCTTCTAACGTTTTCGCTGCTAACGTTTTCGCTGCTAACGTTTTCGCTGCTAACGTATTCGCTGCTAACGTTAGCTGTGTCTGCACTCGCGACCGGGTGCTTTGTGTTGATGTGGTTGGCTATGCTAACCCCAAACCTAAACTTAACCCTAACCCTAACCCAAACTCCTTCTTACAAAGAACGCAGATCACTTTACATTTATCGATGGTGCCGTTGGGGCGTTTGTGAAATGTAAATTTTCCATTTATTGGACCGACAACTCTCACATTTTCCTCCATTTTCAGGTCTCACTGCTCCTCACCTTCCTAACTACAATGGGAGCCAATCAGCTTATACTAAACCATCCCAAACACAAGGACAGCCAATCAGTGTCCACTTCAGGGTGTGACTGACCATTGTTTCCCACCCCCAACAACTCAAGAACAAGAAGCCATAAAAACAGATTTAATAAAAGGGCAACGCTTATACAGAAACAGTTAAATTAGACGCGATTAAAAAAACACAACGCGCTAAATATGACTGCAGTTAATTAATCGCGATTAACGCGATAAATTGACACCCCTACCCAAATATCACATGAAGTACTGGAATAGAAAACAACTTGACCTCTTTTTGTGACACTTGAAGATGTTTGAGCTCATATCCAAAAGGCTTCTTCAGTTCTGACCGACTGGTGAGGCTTAAAAGCTGTTGCACGAGTCACGGTCCGGCCAATAAATCATTAATAAACAACGTAAATCAAGTTAAATCGTTTAGGTTTTCTCTTACGAACCATCTGTGTAAAAAAATTACACAGTTAGATAGAAGCACTGCAGCTACTTGGTTAGGTTATGGAATCAAATTACTTGGTTAGAATTAGGAAGTAAAGCTACTTGGTTAGGTTTAGAAAAGTGAAAACTACATCATTAAAAAAAATGACAAATAAATTTAGGCATCAAAACTACGTGGTAAGGTTATGGAATCAAATTACAATCATCATTTACCCAACAACCCTGAAGTCTTCTCAGTTCTCTGGATGATCTTTGAACATTAGCTTGAACCAGAGAAGCTGGTTGTAGAAAAACCCTCATTCAGTCTGCATTTCATAGCAAAGTTTCGCTAACTTTAACCAACTTTAACCAACTTTAACCAACCATCTCTGAGGCCTGAACGCTTTCTCTGCTTAATGCAGTGAAGCAAAACGTCTCATCAGTACTTCTCTTAATAAAGATCGCAGCGATGAAGCAGAATCAATGAGTCCTTTCTGACGATGCGTTACACAAAATGCTTTTGTTGCCTAAAACACAGAAATTAGCGCCTATGTAAACAAGTAACTGGTTAAAATTAGAGTAAAACTGTGTATCCATGGAAAAGAAATAGTTAGAAACACACTTAAAACTATCCGAGACATAAATGTGGACTTTTAATAAACTCGCTAAGGCTGTGAAGCTAAAAAAACAGCAGAAAATGAATGAAAAACTAAAGTTCTGGGTTAATTTAAATGGTCTGATAAAACACAGAAATTAGCGCCTATGGAAACAAGTAACTGGTTAAAATTAGAGTAAAACTGTGTATCCATGGAACAGAAACAGTTAGAAACACACTTAAAACTAACCGAGATACAAATGTGGACTTTTAATAAACTCGCTAAGGCTGTGAAGCTAAAAAACCAGCAGAAAATGAATGAAAAACTAAAGTTCTGGGTTCATTTAAAAAGTGATTTGTGACTATGTGACAATGTGACTAATTAAATCTGGATTTTAGACTTTCAAACACTTTAACACTTTATACCGGAGCAACTTTTCAGATTAACACCCCTTCTCTTTCCTCATCCCTCTTTCCTTTTCGTCACCCATCGATGCACCCGTCCTTTCTCCAGATTAAATAAGCAGATTTCGGTCGATATTCGTCCTCTCGTCTCAGCCTTTATGTGAACGACTGCTCGACAAACCTGAGTCATTCTTCAAAGACCTCCCATCCATCTTCCCTCCTTCCTTAATTTATCCATCCTTCTCCTCTACTGGGCCAGAAAACAACCAAAATCAATTAGTATTCTATTAGGCGGCTGTGATGTTGGTGAGAGTGAACCGGAGGCTCTCCACTCTCATTAATCTCACCACTTAGATCCTTCCTAATTGGGACGGACAGTCAGAAGGAGGTGAAGTAGGATGGGAGAAAAAAACAGAGGGCAGGAAGGAAGAGGAGCTTTGAACCACCGACGGAAAACACAAACACAGAAAAAGAAACCCGACACAGTTAAACACACCCCAAGATATTCATGAGACGCTCTAAATAAATGCTGATGTGAATATTCATGAGCTCGGATGTCATTTGAATGCAGGAAGAAATTCTCCCAAAGATCTTCGGTAACGAGCAGACGGAGACAAAGTAGTTCATATCTACATCTTAACCATCTGACACCGTGTTCATGGAGAGAAAACTACATGCTGACAGCCCAGGAGGAAAGATTTCTAAACTTATTCTTCCACGATGCCACAACTTAAAGGGACAGTTCGCCTCTTCTGACATGAAGCTGTGTGACATCCCAAATCAGCAACATCATTTCTGAACATCTGCTTCCCCCCTGCTGCGTCCTGTGAGCAGAGTTCCAGCCTCGTTTTGGTGTTGATGAAGGTAGTCCGGCTAGTTGGCTGGGGTTTAAAAAATAAAGCGTTTTGCTTCTCAGAACAATATGCGTTCAACAGAGTAATACATTTGCATCACAAAATGGTTCTCCAGGAAAAAGTCAGACCTCACAATCTCTTGGCCCTATTTTCTCTCCCTTCGTATCACTGCCTGCTGCCGCCTGCCGACAGCCACGCCTGTTACGGTGTTTGCTGCTCGGAAGCAGGGGACTGCTCGGTCTGCACAGCACATAAACAAAAGAAAAGGAAAGGAAACTTAAGGAAAATAAACAAAAGGAATGGAAAGAAAAGAAAAGAAAGAAGGAAATGAAAGGAAAGAATAGAAAAGGAAATGAAAGGGAAGGAAAGAAAAGAAAAGAAGGAAAGAAAAGGAAACAAAAGGAAAGGAAAAGGAAGGAAAGGAAAGAAAAAAAGAAGGAAAGGAAAGGAAAGAAAAAAAGAAGGAAAGGAAATGAAAAGAAAAGAAAAGAAAAGGAAACAAAAGGAAACAAAAGGAAAGGAAAGTGAAGGAAAGAAAAGAAAAGGAAACGAAACAAAACGAAAATAAAGGGAAACAAAAGGAAACAAAAGGACACGAAACGAAAATAAACAAAAGGAAACAAAACTAAAATAAACAAAAGGAAAGCAAAGGAAAGGAAAGGAAAAGAAACAAAAGGAAACAAAACTAAAATAAACAAAAGGAAAAGAAAGGAAAGAAAATAAAGGGAAACAAAAGGAAACAAAAGGACACGAAACGAAAATAAACAAAAGGAAACAAAACTAAAATAAACAAAAGGAAAGGAAAGGAAAGAAAAGAAAAGGAAACAAAAGGAAACAAAAGGAAAGGAAAAAGTCAGACCTCACAATCTCTTGGCCCTATTTTCTCTCCCTTCGTATCACTGCCTGCTCCCGCCTGCCGACAGCCGCGCCTGTTACGCTGTTTGCTGCTCGGTCTGCACATACAGCTTCATGTCAAAAGAGGCGAACTATCCCTTTAACAGAAAGTCTGGGAGGATCTGTGCCTTAAGAACAGATTAGTTTAAGGAGAAAGTGTTTCATCTCGTTTTTCTGCTCAAAAATAATCGGATGAAAAGCTCCAATCATGCGTGAAGTTTACGTCCAGAGAAACAAGCTGAATCTCTTCTGCTCGCTGACTGTTTGAAGGTGAGACCTGGTCAGAAGGTTTGTATCCCTTTAAGGAGGATCTCAAGCACGGTGCGCTCCATGTTTGAATCATACCTTCCAAAACATCACAGCAAGACCAAACATTAACGCCTCATTGGATCATCTATGGGGTGCCCCAGGGCTCCATCCTCGGACCTCTTCTCTTTGCAATATAAATGTATTATTGAGTTTTTAATCTATGATTTTATTATCGTACAATAGATATGCAGATGATCTAAAGACAGAATCTCAACATCAGCTTAAAAACAGCCTCTTTAACTGCTGCATCTGGACCTCTGCGTTCCTCAGGAACCTCGTCTGGTTCTGCCATCCCTCCAACCAAAGCAGCCTCAGTCCAGATTGTTCTCAGTGGTTCCAGGATGGCAAAATCAGCTTCCAGCTGCTCTCAGAGCTCCTTTCCTGACACCTCTAACTCTGCAGCTCTCTAACAATTCTATTTATACCTTGTCAGTCATTTAAATTTGTTTCAACTAGGGCTGGGCAATGATTAAAATGTTTAATCTAATTAATCACATGATTTCCCTGATTAATCGCGATTAATCGCATTTATACGCAGAATCCAAAAATGAATCCAAAAGTAGCGTATAGCTTTTAGCATTTAGCTTTATTTTAAATGTGCTGCCATATGAATGAAAGTGCCATAACATTTGTTGTGCAAACACACTTTTAACATCAGCATCTTTCTGTAGTTTTTATGTAGAAGCCTCGCTCCACTGTCTGTTTCCTTGAATGACTTGCTGCTATCAGTTGTGTGTTTTGCCTTTAAGTGATATTTTAGACTGGAACTACTACGCTGAGAAGACAATTCAACTTGGCAGTGTTTACAGATGACTTTGGTTCTGTCGACTCCGCCGTCTGGAAGAACTTTAACATGAAAATGGCCGAGTAAAAGTTCCGTACCCTTCTCCATGTTTGGTGGATCCGCCGATTACTTTCTTTTCCTGTTCCACAGCAGACAGCAGCAGACTTTTACAAAATAAAAGCCTGTGAGCAACAGACTTTTACAAAATAAAAGCCTGTGAACAGCAGACTTTTACAAAATAAAAGCCTTTGAGCAGCAGACTTTTACAAAATAAAAGCCTTTGAGCAGCAGACTTACAAAATAAAAGCCTGTGAGCAACAGACTTTTACAAAATAAAAGCCTGTGAGCAACAGACTTTTACAAAATAAAAGCCTTTGAGCAGCAGACTTACAAAATAAAAGCCTGTGAGCAGCAGACTTTTACAAAATAAAAGCCTGTGAGCAACAGACTTTTACAAAATAAAAGCCTGTGAGCAGCAGACTTTTACAAAATAAAAGCCTGTGAGCAACATACTTTTACAAAATAAAAGCCTGTGAGCAACATACTTTTACAGAATAAAAGCCTGTGAGCAGCAGACTTTTACAAAATAAAAGCCTGTGAGCAGCAGACTTTTACAAAATAAAAGCCTGTGAGCAGCAGACTTTTACAAAATAAAAGCCTGTGAGCAGCAGACTTTTACAAAATAAAAGCCTGTGAGCAACATACTTTTACAGAATAAAAGCCTGTGAGCAACATACTTTTACAGAATAAAAGCCTGTGAGCAGCAGACTTTTACAATGATAAAATGCAAAATAAAACCTGCGTTAATGCGCAACAAAATATTTATCAGCATTAAATAATTAATGAGTTAATGCGATAATAACGAGTTAACTCGCCCAGCCCTAGTTTCAAATGTTTTTGCACTCAGTTCTAATTCCAGAGAATTTTTATTGTATTGAAGGGTCAATGTCCTTTATCTGAGGCCCGAAACAACACACAGTCAATATTTCAGAAGTGCACAGCTGTTTTCGGGGGCGCTCATGTCTAATTAAGGCCAAAGACTTCTTCTTTAGTGTTAACCCTAACCCACGGTAAGGGTTAAACTCACATATTTAGCTTACCACAACATGTGAATAAAATAACAAAGCAAAAATGTGCTTCAGGATGTTTCTTTTACCTCCATGACGAAGCTTCAACAAGACAAAGAAAAGATTTGAGGCTTTTATCCCCCAACCAAATATCTGGGTCCTGTTTTGTGTACCTTAAAACTATTTTATTTATGCATTTAATTTGACTTTTGTTCTTCCTGGAAACATTCTGCTCAAGTTTCTCTGCTCTCATTTCTGAAGATGTTTTGAATTCTGCATTCAGGTTCCCAGGAGCACATTTCCAGCAGAAATAAGCCCCTGTTCGTCGGCCCAGCTTTAAACCCTCGCCCAGACAGTGACCTCTGACCTCGCTTCAGAAGGCTTGGAGAGGCGAGCCCGGCTCGGCCCTGAGGGAGCCGCAGAGTCTCTGCTTTCCTTCGACAGCTCCAGATTGTGGGCAGAATCCTGGCGGATTTTCCAGACTGAAGCCAGAGCTTCGGCACAGCCGGCAAACTGCTACAGAGCCGCTCTGACTAATTCATGCATATGTATTAATAGATCACAGGCAGCTCTCAACAGGCCGCTGTGCCTTCTCTGCTCGGGAAAAAAAGGCAAAATAAACAACCGAGTGAGAAAAGAGCTCCGGCGTCACTCTGCAGACGAAAAGGCCGGCTTCACGAGGAGGCATTCGTTTGCATATCAGCTCATGAATTTGTTTGATTTCATCCATTTATTAATTCTCCACACGACTTTCCGATCTCAGGAAATCCAACAGAAATCATCTTCAGATGCATGACCTCTGCACAGCGTCATCACAACACACGGCTCTACTTTTAGAGGAATTCAAACAGCCAATTTAAAGCATAAATCTACGTATAAGCTCAGTGGCGATTCTAGAGTCTGTGGGGGCCTACCGACCAGTGTTCGTCACCAAAACATCTGACACCAACGAAAAGTGTATGAAATAAAACCTCTTTTTATTCCAAACATGTTCCAAACATGAAAAACATTGTTATTTTTAAAATATACATGTAAAGAATGAATAAATAACTAAAAAAGACTACGTTTTCTACGTTGGCACTTTATATTCGCCTGTTGCTATTTATCCACCGGGTGTAGCTGGCCATCCAATAATAATTGTGTTCATTCAAAGATTCTTTGTGACAAGTAAAGCTGTTCATGATATCGATTTCATAAGTATGGCTAGTTCTCCGCGAACATAGCCCACAGTGGAACTTGACGTGAGTTTGACGAAGTCAACAATGCAATTATGGAATTATAGAATGGCATGTTAACTAGACAATCTTTGACTAAATCATTTAAATTTAACTGTTCAAAGAAAACATGTTCACCACGAACGTTCGCCACTGTTTGAGACAGTTTATTAAGTACCTAGACAATCTTTGATTGAATGCACCTCGGCTCTTGGGGGCCCCCTAGTGGCTCGGGGCTCCAAGCAGTTGCCTGTTGACAAGGTGCGCCTCTGTATAAGCTGCTGCTGTGGCTCCATTTAAAGCTGAAATCGAAAATAATGGCGTATCATCCAGATGTTTCCATCAGCTAAAATAAAAGAAGACGTCCCAGAGATCTGAAACATCTGTCTACAGCTGCAGTGCAACACTGAGGACTGAGACTCCACCCGGTGAAGCCAACCACAAATTTGAAATGAAAGAATTCGCTCTGTTTCGTGGATCATTACCTTGCATGAAATGTTAATGTTAATGTTAATGCAGGTAAATAAATAATATGGTAGAAATAATATAAAAGATCATCACAATATTTTCCAATTGATTCTCTGTCATTCATGTTTTTTATGTTTGAACCCTGAAAAACTGCTAAATGAACTGTTTCTTGAAAGAGGAACCACAACTTAACTTGGTTTGGTTTAGGAATCAAAAATACTTGGTCAGGTTTAGGAAAAAAAATTACACAGTTAGATAGAAGCACTGAAGCTACTTGGTTAGGTTGAGGAAATAAAATACTGGATTCAATTTAGGTGTCAAATCTACTTGGTTAGGTTAATGAATCAAATTACTTGGTTAGAATTAGGAAGTAAAGCTACTTGGTAAGGTTTAGAAAATAAAAACTACACGATTAAAAAAAAAGACAAATAAATTTAGGCATCAAAGCTACTCGGTAAGGTTTGGAATCAAATTACTTGGTTAGAATTAGGAATAAAGCTACATTGGTTAGGTTTAGAAAAGTAAAAACTACATCATTAAAAAAGTGACAAAGAAATTTAGGCATCAAAACTACTTGGAAAGGTTATGGAATCAAATTACTTGGTTAGAATTAGGAAATAAAGCTACTTGGTTAGGTTTAGGAAAGAGAAATTACATGATTACATTTAGTCACAAAACTACTTGGTTAGGGTGAGGCGTCAAATGACTTAGATTAGATTTAGGAATCAAAATGACTCGGTTAGGCTAGAAAAAAGAGCAGCTATGTTTTCACAACAGTTAACTGGTAACAGTTTCTGCATGAACAGTGGAACAACAACTCTTTTCTCTGTAGAATTACACCAATAATTAAAGTACAGCTTATTTTATTGAACATTCGGTTGATATTTCCAGAAAAGTCCAACATCATCTGGAATTGGGAAGAAAAATAAGTTATGAGATGCTGCAGTTTATATGTGTTTATATATATCTGTGATACCAGTTGGTAACCAGTCAAACAACTTTTATAAAATGAACTTCTGGGCTAAAAAAATATATCAAATTAGAAGTTTTTAAGTGCTTCAGTCTTTCAGAAAGACGTAAATGTTCAGTGTCCATTTATATTTGAGGATTTTTATGGCCACCATTTTGAGTTTCAAATTTGAGTTTGTTTTTGCTTAAAGATGTAAAAAAATGTCAGCCAAGGATGTAAGGAGGTTGTGATGCCATTTATTGTATCCACTGTGTTATATCTTTATAAAGAATAAGAAATTCAACAGTTTTTTGTTTTATATTTAAAGTTACAAGTGTCTTCTTCCATGTAAACCACCAACCGCGGATCAAAACAAGAGCAGTATTTGAGTAAATGTCATTTTCACGATCAGAAAAAGATGGAAAGTGTTGAAGACGTAAGGAGAGCTGAGCAGGATATAAATGGATGGGAGTAAAGATGGTGAGAGGGAAGCTTCCCTCCACTTCTCTCTGCCCTCTGGGCATCCTGCTCTTCAACCTCCAGAGAGAGGTAGAGAAGGAGGGAGGAAGAGGAGGAGGAGAGTGAATTATTAACAACTCTGTCACTGTAGTAGGGAAGCCTGTCTGTCAGAGGAGGCAGCAACAGACACCAACACACAAAGTTTCCAGGGAAAGCACACACACTCGTACAGTCCCATCAACTTATTGACGTTTCAGTTCTGGAGGAGCCAGTCTGAGCGCATTAAGGATTCATGAGGCTGAAGCCTAAATGCTCTTAAGGACCAACAGAGATTACAACTTTTACTTTCTTTCTCTTTCATCCCTCCTTTACAACCGAGATGCATCTGGACAAAACAGTCCCATAAAAACCGCCGTGATTAGAGCGTTTACGGACAAATATTCTGACAAAAGTCGCATGAAAACAACATTTTGTGGTCGGTATCTCAATCTAAATATCATGGAAACCTAAGTGCAGTCCAGCATTAAAAAGGACCTGTGAGGTGTCCTGAAGGCTCGATTCCTATGAGCTATGGGGTTTAAGAAGGAGAGTTCATCTCTAAGGTGAAATAATGTGGCAAACTGTGGGTAGAGCAGCCAAAAATTGCACTCGAGTAAAAGTACTGTTACTTCAGAATAATATGACTCAAGTAAAAGTAAAAAGTATTCATCCAAATAATTACTTGAGTAAGAGTAAAAAAGGTGAAAAAACTACTCAAGTACTGAGTAACTGCTGAGTAACGTCTGATTTATTTGTTAACACAAGCATTCAATCAGACAGACAAAAATACTAAATAATCATCTTTAGGCCAATTAGAGTTCATCCAATTGATAAAATAAATTAAAATTAATTAATTAATTACAGAATAGCTTAAATTAAAATAATCCAGGATAATTCAAGAAGTTTAATAAAAAATAAAAGAGACTTAGGAAATGTTTAAAACATATGTAACCCATATGTAACCTAAAAAACAAACATTCACCTATCCATGGGGGAAAAACGAGTTTAGGAAACTTAGCGCTACATGTTTCCTCAAGTTAGATGTTGAGTTTCTGCTGAAATGTGCGTTTGTTTTGGTTGACGCAGAAGACACATAATGTAGCTGCTGTTTCTCACTCTTTGTAAGGTAAACATGCTTTCAGTATGAGGCCTCGTCTGCGTCTTCATTTCCCACCGTTGGTTCTGACATTTTTCATCCGTTTCTTTGTTTGTTTGCTACGACTGCTAATGCTAAAGCTAACCCGTCCCGCCGCTGAGATCGAGTACGGTCACGTGACCAGACTGCACGGCTGCGTCTGATTGGTGGAACACAGTCAGGTGGTAGAGCCTTTGGCGGAAGTCTCTCTCTCTGTCAGAATAAAACATTAAAATGAGGCGTACGCGGGGGGATAAAAATAATGAGGCGTAGAATACCAAAGAGGTAAGAAGAAAGGTAACCAGCTCATTGTAGCCTAATGTAGCGGAGTAAGAGGACAGTTTCTGCTGCACACATCTACTCAAGTAACAGTAAAAAGTATAGAGATTTAAAACTACTCCTGGAAGTATAATGTTTTCAAAAACATACTCAAGTAAATGTAACTCGTTACTACCAACCAAAGTCTGCTGCTCACAGGCTTTTATTTTGTAAAAGTCTGCTGCTCACAGGCTTTTATTTTGTAAAAGTCTGCTGCTCACAGGCTTTTATTTTGTAAAAGTCTGTTGCTCACAGGCTTTTATTTTGTAAAAGTCTGCTGCTCACAGGCTTTTATTTTGTAAAAGTCTGCTGCTGTCTGCTGTGGAACCGGAAAAGAAAGTAATCGGCGGATCCACCAAACATGGAGAAGGGTACGGAACTTTTACTCGGCCATTTTCATGTTAAAGTTCTTCCAGACGGCGGAGTCGACAGAACCAAAGTCATCTGTAAACTCTGCCAAGTTGAATTGTCTTCTCAGCGTAGTAGTTCCAGTCTAAAATATCACTTAAAGGCAAAACACACAACTGATAGCAGCAAGTCATTCAAGGAAACAGACAGTGGAGCGAGGCTTCTACATAAAGACTACAGAAAGATGCTGATGTTAAAAGTGTGTTTGCACAACAAATGTTATGGCACTTTCATTCATATGGCAGCACATTTAAAATAAAGCTAAATGCTAAAAGCTATACACTACTTTTGGATTCATTTTTGGATTCTGCGTACAAAAGCGATTAATCGTGATTAATCAGGGAAATCATGAGATTAATTAGATAAAACAGTTTAATCGTTGCCCAGGCCTAAAAAAAACATCTTGCATGAAGCTAAAAAAAAAAGCTCAACTGAAATATCACTAAAGGATTCAATAGCGTTGATTTTATTGACTAAATCTTACAAAAACCACCTGGCGTGACCTGGACTAAAAGCCAAATGGAGCGTGTCGTTGCTGCTGCCTCTTCGTGGCGTCTTTGCACCGACCAAACAGCCTTTTAGATGGTTGTGTGTGCGTCCTCATACTGTATTTATACAGTGTGTGTGTGTCGCCTACTGTCCATCTGTTGGAGCACCAGGAGACATGATGAGTGTTCATCGTGACTCAGCCCCCCTCCTCCTCCTCCTGCTGGCGTCTTTTAACAAGTTTTCTTGAACCATCGCTCAGTTCATCAGAAAGAGACGAACGGATAACCTGAATCACCGGGAAGTTTGTGAGTATAGATCAAATCTGGATGGTTTCTGCTCATCCTAAGCCTCCGATCAGATGCTTGGAAATAAAGCAAACAGCAAACTAATCAAACAGGAGTCAGCTAAGGTGTCTGTGGACATAAGTGAAGAAACTAGCTTTGGTTTTATGGTGTTCCACTTCAGTTAATCTCATGCAGAGTCATCCAACATATGTTAGCTGCCGGCTTCCTCCTGATGAAGCACTTCAGCTGAGCTACGGTTGCAGCCCGCTTAGGCCGTTAAATTGGACTTCTGTTGTTTGAACGGAAAACATTATTGATTGAAGTCAGACTCTCTCAGATTTGTTTCACTGTTGTTACCGGCATCTTTCTCCTGTAAAGGGTTGTTTTCCATTCAGCTGAGAATGAGCGTGGACATGACGCTGCCCCCACAGTCTAAGGATGGAGCACCGCGGTCATTTAGCAAATCTGTGAGCCCTGCACATGCACAGCCATACACATCATGTTCAAGAGGCCACAAAGACCACAAAGTTTGCTTTCTTTTTTTATTTAACCTTTAATTAAACAGGAAAAGCTTCACTGAGACTAAATATTAGGGCTGGGTGAGTTAACTCGTTTTTTATCGCGTTAACTCGTTAACAATTTAACGTCGATAGATATTTTATCGTGCATTAACGCAGGTTTTATTTATTTATTTATTTTTTTTAAACATTTTTAAAATAAATTAAAAAAACAATTTTGGCAGAGAGAGGGGGAACAACATGCAGCACAGGGCCGTCCGATGCGGGACTCGAACCAGGGCCAGCTGCAGCGAGGACTATAGCCTCTTGTACATTGGGTGCCTGCTCAACCCACTACACCACAAACCACCAGTTTTATTATTTATTTTATTTTGTAAAAGTCTGTTGCTCACAGGCTTTTATTTTGTAAAAGTCTGTTGCTCACAGGCTTTTATTCTGTAAAAGTCTGTTGCTCACAGGCTTTTATTTTGTAAAAGTCTGTTGCTCACAGGCTTTTATTCTGTAAAAGTCTGCTGCTGTCTGCTGTGGAACAGGAAAAGAAAGTAATCGGCGGATCCACCAAACATGGAGAAGGGTACGGAACTTTTACTCGGCCATTTTCATGTTAAAGTTCTTCCAGACGGCGGAGTCGACAGAACCAAAGTCATCTGTAAACTCTGCCAAGTTGAATTGTCTTCTCAGCGTAGTAGTTCCAGTCTAAAATATCACTTAAAGGCAAAACACACAACTGATAGCAGCAAGTCATTCAAGGAAACAGACAGTGGAGCGAGGCTTCTACATAAAAACTACAGAAAGATGCTGATGTTAAAAGTGTGTTTGCACAACAAATGTTATGGCACTTTCATTCATATGGCAGCACATTTAAAATAAAGCTAAAAGCTAAAAGCTATACACTACTTTTGGATTCATTTTTGGATTTTGCGTACAAATGCGATTAATCAGGGAAATCATGTGATTAATTAGATTAAACATTATAATCGTTGCCCAGCCCTACTAAAAATGTCTTTTTGTCCAGCAGCACAGAGATAAAACAGGTTTAGCCGACTGATGAGGCAGAACATCTACACACATCTGCCTCCAAGGGGACCATGTCATGAAGTTTTAAGTCTTTCTGCAGTTCGTTGCAGGCAAAGGGAGCAGCGGACATGAAAGCTTTTTCTCCCATCTCAGTTCGTATCCTTGGAACTGAAAATAATTAAAAAAAAAACTATGAATGAAGGCTATAAGGCCCAAAACTCTTCCAGAGGTAAGACGGGAGTAGCCCAAAGAACAGCCTCGTAAACAAGAATATGCCGTTAGCCTCCGTATTAACAAGGAGGACCGTCCAACAGGGATGGAAAGTTAGGCATGAACCTCACGCCGGCTGTTGAACATGTGGAGTAAAAGAAAGAGTTCCGTCAGTTAAAATACCTGAATATATATAAAATGTTACGGATTCAGTCTGAGAACCCTGCGAAGCCACAGCTGAAGGCAGGTTCTGCGTTTCGTCCTTAGCATTTGAAAAAAGTCCAGAAAAATGTCAACAACTGTCAAAAAAAACTTTTTCTGTAAATTAAACTGTTTAGTGGACTCTTTGGCTGTGTTTCAAACCGCATACTTCTCCTACTAACTTTCTGAGTTAGTATGCGAGTTTGAGTAAGCGAGAAATTCCCGGATGCATACTAGATTCTCCGAAATGTTGGGTTTGCATCATGAGGTTCCTACTCGTACTCAAACTACCCAAGATGCAACGTAACGTAGTTTCAAGCTAGCTACACCGAGGGTAGGTTCACTTCCTGTTTTCAAAACAAAAGCACCAATTGTATGGTAATGGCTTTCCCTATGATAAAAGGCAACGGGTATTTTATTTTGTGAAAATAACAGGAAGTGCGTTAGCTCACTGCGGCTAGCTTTAGTAGCGCCGAATTCGTGGGAACAAAATTGTAAATAGCCGGTATTTTGTCAGGTTTTCAACACGTTGGGGATCTAAACGACTACTTTCTCTCCTGAAAATGTTTCAAATGTTGCTAAAGTTTACAGAGTTTAGAGCTTAAGGGAAATCAGCTTCAGGCCGGCTGATTTCGGCTCGGGCAGGAGCGAAATGCATTGTGGGTAAACGCTCTGCATACTGTCTGATCGATGAGTATGCAGTATGCAGTATGCAAAACTCTTTTCCAAAGGTCTGAAATAATGCTGATGTGTGACACGAGGGGTTCACTTGTTCAAACCAACTGGAACGGTCGGAGCGGCGCTGGAATTCTGAAACATTTCTGAGACAGAAGCAGATCATTTCCGCAGCTTCAGCATCGACCTTTACAAACCGGCGTCAGTCAAACTTTGCATAGAGCACATCCAGCTGGAAATGATGATCCAAATATTGCCAGAGGGGCTGTCTCATTACCCATGATTCCTTACCTTCACTAATGCAAATCCACTTGACATTAGCAGCGTGCGATTGGCTGCTCAGAGCATATGGGCGCCACTTCCTCCGTGTTATCGTTGTGAATAATTCAGACGGCTGTTTAGCTGACGGTCTCGATGGCATTTCCCTTCTGCTAATTGCTCGTTAAGTGTTCCATTTGACCTTTAAGGGGAGGATAAAATTTCGAGAGGTTTTTGTCTTGTGTGCTTTCAGTTGCACTCTCAGAGTTGGCTGTTCAAACTGTGGGTTAAACTACATTTCCCCTCAGGCTGCACAGCATCAGCATGTGGAGGGAAGCCGAGGACGGGCTGAATGAGCGGCCCGTCACGGTTGTCACGGAAACACAACAAAAATGCTTAGACATTTCTGTGCATCAGTCGGACGTTTCTTTCTCTCTCTTTTTGCTTTCAGAAAAATAATAAGTTATTTTTTGTGGCAGGTTAACTCTGTGAAACTTTATTTTAACATTTAAAATAAAATAAATGAACGAATCCTGATTGCTCCCTATAACACAAACATAATTATAATAAAAGGACACGAATTAGCAACCAGGTCTGCGTTCTACTGAGCAGAAGCATCCAAACTGTGAAGAAACCCTGAAGCATTTATGAGGTTAACTGTATTCAGAAAATATCACGACAAGCTGTGAGTGAGCAACTCTTTCCTGCTTTAATTAGCATTAAACGTCTTCATTTACAGCAGCTTTCAGGCTTTTACTCACTCTCTGTGAAACTGTGACTTTCTGAAAGCTGGATGTTGTCCGCCGGCAGTCATGCATATTCAAACACCAACACAAGCAACTGTAACGTGGAAAAAGAACACCGGTTCAGTCATGGAGCTGCCGACTAACACACAGCCGACGGACAGTCAGTGACAGTCTGATGCGCTTCATTTCAACTCAAAAAGCTCATAAAAAGCTGAAGTTTCGTCATTAAATGTCACTGAATATGTTGACCCACAGACACTAAAAACATTTTAGTCGTTTTGTGGGACAATTGTGGGCTTTTTCCAACCTGTGTTCTTTTGTATTCGAGTGTAATCGGACCCAAGCTGAGCGAGAAAATACAGCAGTCAACGAAAGCTAAGCTAAAAAGGCCCAAAAAGCTCATAAAAAGCTGAAGTTTCGTCACAAAATGTCGATGAATGTTGACCCAAAAACACTAAAAACATTTTAGTCATTTTGTGGGACAATTGTGGGCTTTTTCCAACCTGTGTTCTTTTGTATTCGAGTGTAATCGGACCCAAGCTGAGCGAGAAAATACCGCAGTCAACGAAAGCTAAGCTAAAAAGCCTCAAAAAGCTCATAAAAAGCTGAAGTTTCGTCACAAAATGTCACTGAATATGTTGGCCTACAGACACTAAAAACATTTTAGTCGTTTTGTGGGACAATTGTGGGATTTTTCAGTCAACGAAAGCTAAGCTAAATAGCTAAGCTAAAGCTAAAATAAAAAAATCAGTTTTTCTGAGGACAAACTCATCAGGAAATGAAGAGTATTTGATTCTCAGAAATCTAACAGGAAGTAACCTTAAGCACACACACCACTCCGCTCATTTCATTCACATATTTTCTCTCTCACTTTGTGGTTTTTCCAGTCTTCCCGTGCCTCTCTCGCCCAACTCTGTTTCACTTCACAAAGACAAAACCTGAAAACCGCTCATCTGTGTGAGTATGTGTGCACGTGAGAGTGTGCATGTGGGTCGATACGAGCTGAAAGACAAACAGGAAGCCTCTTGAGTGAGTGTGAATGAGTGTGTGTGTGACTATTAATCGTATTAAGATGGAGGGAAAGCAGGATGGGAGCATCATTATCAGGAAGATGGAGGCAGCAGTAATGCTTCTCCACATCCTCTAAAGTGGTTCTGTGGGTTTTTCTGTGTCTGTGAGGACATTTCTGCACCCTGAGGTCGGGCTGGAGAAACCTGAAAGTCTTCATAATGATGTGTGTGTGTGTGTTAGCGTATATAAGTGCACTTTTTGAGTACAATCCAGTTGTTCATGATGCAGTTTAGATTAGTATCGAGTAACACAAGCTCTATATATTGAGGTGTGTGTATGTGTTTGTTCTGCTACTGTTTTGAGGACATAAACGTGTTCTTGCTCTGTTATTGACAATAAGCGTGTCCTCATAAGATAATCATTCAACTAAAGGGTGGACACTTTGCTGGAAGTCTCCGGGAGAAATGAAATGTCCTCAGGAGTGTGTGTGTGTGTGTGTGTTGTGTATTATTCACAGAACTGAAAATAACATCCAGTCAGATTAAAAAAGCAAACAGCAAGAATAACGTTGTCTTCTGTGACCCGGACCAATCAGATCCACAATCAGATTCTACCTGAAACAACCACTTCAACTGATACTGGTGAAAGACGTCCAAATTCAGCCACCTCGTTCATCACGAGTGACCTGATCACAGAGCCGGCCCAAGGCATATGCCAACTATGCGGTCGCTTAGGGCCCCCACGCCACCAGGGGGCCCCGAGAGCAATTTTGAATTTAATTTTGATTACAACTTTATTTTTCTGTAAGATAATGTGAATGTCATTTGATTCTATTTTGTATTTTGAACATTTTGCACACCATTGCACATCTGAAAGAAATTAAACTATTTAACGTGTTTACTATAAACGCAGTCTCCAGCCTGCTGATGTTACTTTCAAATAGTTAAATTCATGAGCCATACTTATACATCACTCTTTATGTAGAAGTTAATTAAACCATATTTATGAGATTGCTATCCCTTTAAGGTTAAAAACAAGAATGACACCTGTATAATGTAAGAGGATTACAAATAATGCTAATGATTGTGGGTCCGTTACACACATAACAGTGTAGCCTATGGAATAATGAGGCATCTGGAGCTGAGGTGATGGTAGGGGGGCCCCAAATGAAATTCTGCTTAAGGCCCCATAAAGGCTTGGGCCGGCCCTGCCTGATCAGAAACAGATGAGCTGCGTTATTGATCAGATCTTTACAGAGTTGAACAGAGATTCATCAGAAGGGTCCCGTCTCAAAAGCAGCGGACACACTTATTACTCGTCCCACAGCTTTTAGGAAACACAAATATAAGACTCGGCTCGACCGGGGAGGACGTGTGAAGATGTTTCTTTACAAAAATCTGCAAGAAACTGTAAACTTCTCTGGTAAACAAGTAAAGAATCCACTCCTCTTCGCATCTCTATGGTTCAGACATACTTTAGAGTTCCAACGCCGTTCAAAGTTGAAACGGGTCACAGGAAGTTGGACTATTACTGGCTGAAACTATATTTCCGTATCTTTTACGGTTTCTACACAATCACAGTTTAAGTGGAACGAATTTGTGATTTTTATCGCAGAATGTTCAGATTAGAGTGCAGTGATGTCACACTGTAAATATTCAGAAGGTTTTTATTCTCGTATGTATTACTCTCGTACTCCAAATATCTCCTCTACATATAAAATGTGTTAATTAAAGCGTAGATATTTTTGTCTACAAAGTGCGCAGTCTTCTGTAAAATCATCCCAGAGTGCCGTGCTAACCCGATCTCCAAATCACTTCCATTGTGTTTGAGCTCTAAATTTTACCTTCAGATTTGGAGTATTTTCTTTTTTTAACCAGCCATAAAATATTTATAATACGCAGCAGATGAATTATAAAAACATCAGTGCGTCCAGAACAAGCTTGTGCTGCTCAGGGTTCAAGAATTTCTTTAATACGACTTATAGTTTTCACACAGCAGGTGTTGGTTCGAGACTGTTCAGCAGAGTGGTGCTGTGCGCTCCCCTCCCCCATGCTCTTCAAAAAAGGCGGGAATCGCCACGACAACCAGTGACTCAGCAGTTTGTTGTGGAATATTCCGTCATGATTCCAGGTTTAAAGTCCCAAATCCCTTAGAAAGCCAACAGGAAGAACTTGAAAATCCCATTTTCAACATTTCCAACCCCTCAAAGTGATGAGAAACGTTTAAAATCATTTACAATATGCCAAACTGTCAAAATAGCAGCGCATATCAGCTTCTCGTGTCAAAACTTTTGGCCAAATAAAAGACACATCAAAATGTGCGGCTCGATCGGGAAGGATGTGTGAAGATGTTTCTTTACAAAAATTTGCAAGAAACTGTAAGTTTTTCTGGTAAACAAGTAAAGAATCCACTCCTCTTCGCATCTCTATGGTTCAGACATACTTCAGAGTTCCAACGGCGTTCAAAGTTGAAACGGGTCACAGGAAGTTGGACTATTACTGGCTGAAACTATATTTCCGTATCTTTTACGGTTTCTACACAATCACAGTTTAAGTGGAACGAATTTTTGTGATTTTTATCGCAGAATGTTCAGATTAGAGTGCAGTGATGTCACACTCTGTAAATATTCAGAAGGTTTTTATTCTCGTATGTATTACTCTCGTACTCCAAATATCTCCTCTACATATAAAATGTGTTCATTAAAGCGTAGATATTTTTGTCTACAAACTGCGCAGTCTTCTGTAAAATCATCCCAGAGCGCCGTGCTAACCCGATCTCCAAATCACTTCCATTGTGTTTGAGCTCTAAATTTTACCTTCAGATTTGGAGTATTTTCTTTTTTTAACCAGCCATAAAATATTTATAATACGCAGCAGATGAATTATAAAAACATCAGTGCGTCCAGAACAAGCTTGTGCTGCTCAGGGTTCAAGAATTTCTTTAAAACGACTTATAGTTTTCACACAGCAGGTGTTGGTTCGAGACTGTTCAGCAGAGTGGTGCTGTGCGCTCCCCTCCCCCATGCTCTTCAAAAAAGGCGGGAATCGCCACGACAACCAGTGACTCAGCAGTTTGTCGTGGAATATTCCGTCATGATTCCAGGTTTAAAGTCCCAAATCCCTTAGAAAGCCAACAGGAAGAACTTGAAAATCCCATTTTCAACATTTCCAACCCCTCAAAGTGATGAGAAACGTTTAAAATCATTTACAATATGCCAAACTGTCAAAATAGCAGCGCATATCAGCTTCTCGTGTCAAAACTTTTGGCCAAATAAAAGACACATCAAAATGTGCGGCTCGATCGGGAAGGATGTGTGAAGATGTTTCTTTACAAAAATTTGCAAGAAACTGTAAGTTTTTCTGGTAAACAAGTAAAGAATCCACTCCTCTTCGCATCTCTATGGTTCAGACATACTTCAGAGTTCCAACGGCGTTCAAAGTTGAAACGGGTCACAGGAAGTTGGACTATTACTGGCTGAAACTATATTTCCGTATCTTTTACGGTTTCTACACAATCACAGTTTAAGTGGAACGAATTTTTGTGATTTTTATCGCAGAATGTTCAGATTAGAGTGCAGTGATGTCACACTCTGTAAATATTCAGAAGGTTTTTATTCTCGTATGTATTACTCTCGTACTCCAAATATCTCCTCTACATATAAAATGTGTTCATTAAAGCGTAGATATTTTTGTCTACAAACTGCGCAGTCTTCTGTAAAATCATCCCAGAGCGCCGTGCTAACCCGATCTCCAAATCACTTCCATTGTGTTTGAGCTCTAAATTTTACCTTCAGATTTGGAGTATTTTCTTTTTTTAACCAGCCATAAAATATTTATAATACGCAGCAGATGAATTATAAAAACATCAGTGCGTCCAGAACAAGCTTGTGCTGCTCAGGGTTCAAGAATTTCTTTAAAACGACTTATAGTTTTCACACAGCAGGTGTTGGTTCGAGACTGTTCAGCAGAGTGGTGCTGTGCGCTCCCCTCCCCCATGCTCTTCAAAAAAGGCGGGAATCGCCACGACAACCAGTGACTCAGCAGTTTGTCGTGGAATATTCCGTCATGATTCCAGGTTTAAAGTCCCAAATCCCTTAGAAAGCCAACAGGAAGAACTTGAAAATCCCATTTTCAACATTTCCAACCCCTCAAAGTGATGAGAAACGTTTAAAATCATTTACAATATGCCAAACTGTCAAAATAGCAGCGCATATCAGCTTCTCGTGTCAAAACTTTTGGCCAAATAAAAGACACATCAAAATGTGCGGCTCGATCGGGAAGGATGTGTGAAGATGTTTCTTTACAAAAATTTGCAAGAAACTGTAAGTTTTTCTGGTAAACAAGTAAAGAATCCACTCCTCTTCGCATCTCTATGGTTCAGACATACTTCAGAGTTCCAACGGCGTTCAAAGTTGAAACGGGTCACAGGAAGTTGGACTATTACTGGCTGAAACTATATTTCCGTATCTTTTACGGTTTCTACACAATCACAGTTTAAGTGGAACGAATTTTTGTGATTTTTATCGCAGAATGTTCAGATTAGAGTGCAGTGATGTCACACTCTGTAAATATTCAGAAGGTTTTTATTCTCGTATGTATTACTCTCGTACTCCAAATATCTCCTCTACATATAAAATGTGTTCATTAAAGCGTAGATATTTTTGTCTACAAACTGCGCAGTCTTCTGTAAAATCATCCCAGAGCGCCGTGCTAACCCGATCTCCAAATCACTTCCATTGTGTTTGAGCTCTAAATTTTACCTTCAGATTTGGAGTATTTTCTTTTTTTAACCAGCCATAAAATATTTATAATACGCAGCAGATGAATTATAAAAACATCAGTGCGTCCAGAACAAGCTTGTGCTGCTCAGGGTTCAAGAATTTCTTTAAAACGACTTATAGTTTTCACACAGCAGGTGTTGGTTCGAGACTGTTCAGCAGAGTGGTGCTGTGCGCTCCCCTCCCCCATGCTCTTCAAAAAAGGCGGGAATCGCCACGACAACCAGTGACTCAGCAGTTTGTCGTGGAATATTCCGTCATGATTCCAGGTTTAAAGTCCCAAATCCCTTAGAAAGCCAACAGGAAGAACTTGAAAATCCCATTTTCAACATTTCCAACCCCTCACAGTGATGAGAAACGTTTAAAATCATTTACAATATGCCAAACTGTCAAAATAGCAGCGCATATCAGCTTCTCGTGTCAAAACTTTTGGCCAAATAAAAGACACATCAAAATGTGCGGCTCGATCGGGAAGGATGTGTGAAGATGTTTCTTTACAAAAATCTGCAAGAAACAACAAGTAAAGAATCCACTCCTCTTCGCATCTCTATGGTTCAGACATACTTCAGAGTTCCAACGCCGTTCAAAGTTGAAACGGGTCACAGGAAGTTGGACTATTACTGGCTGAAACTATATTTCTGTATCTTTAACGGTTTCTACACAATCACAGTTTAAGTTTAACTCCAAATATCTCCTCTACATATAAAATGCGTTCATTAAAGCGTAGATATTTTTGTCTACTTTCACAGAGTGAAACCAAACAGTGACTCAGCAGTTTCTTGTGGAAATATTCCGTCATGATTCCGGGTTTAAAGTCCCAAATCCCTTAGAAAGCACACAAGAAGAACTTGAAAATCCTATTTTTAACATTTCCAACCCCTCACAGTGATGAGAAACGTCTAAAATCATTTACAATATGCCAAACTGTCAAAATAGCAGCTCATATCAGCTTCTCGTGTCAATTATCTGTTTTTTTTTTTAAATCTGGTGAAACATGTCCCTTCTTAATCTCTCCTGTTTTGTTCAGTTATCATCTGCTTTTAAACTTGGATTAAAACACTTGATTTTCATCATAAATAAAACTAATTTTTGTCAAATGTTGCACGCATATTTAAATCTGTGGATATAAATGAGGAAACAAACTGAACTCAACTCCTCTGGTGTTACCTGTGCTGCTGCTCCCAGGGGGGATGCCGGTTGCCAGTTTGGTGGACAGCCACTCTAATAGAGTTCAGAGCAGAACAGAAACCCAGTTTATTGTTGTCTCTGTCCATCAGACTCACGGTTAAAGCTCCCACACTCCAACCGTCTGACTGCTAACGCAGGAAAAACAAAGTCAGCAGGAAATGAGAGAAGTTATTATTCATCTCTCAGCTCTGTGTCGTTTTCTCAGGGTTGTTTTCTCCAGCGAGGCCGTCGCACAAAATGACTGTGAGCACACAAAATGGCTCTCTGCTTCGATTAGCAGCGCACAAAACATAAACACACATTCATAAACTCATACTGTTTCTCAGGAGAATTCCCTCCTGTGAGTGAGTCATCCCAAACAGTGTTTACAGTCACACTCTCTGTGTATGTCTGCGTGTTTTTAACCGGAAATAAATGATAAATTAAATCACAACTAAAGAAGAACGTGTAATTGTAATAATAAAAATCATCTTTTTATGAGGATTTCAGTGCAGAAGTCTGGAGGTTTGTTCTGGATGGATATTTTAACTGCTACAAACCCGACCAACTTTTAAAATATGCCCTAACCTTCCACACTTACTTAAAAACAGCAGTCTTGTTATTTCCCTTGGTTTGACCTTCTGCTCTTGGCTCCCTGCTGGATGTTTGACCTTTGACAGGGATGATCTGCACTGAGAGGCCAGCAGAGGATGCTGAGTTTTGACTTTTGCTGTCATATCTGCAAAGAGGTTCTAAAAACAGTCAGAGTCAGAATCCAGACCGACGCAGAGTCCCCAGAGTCCGTTACAGTCATTGTTTTATTCATCATACACTGAGACCTTGTCCCCGACCTCGGTATGTAGTTTGTTTGTTTGTTGCAGGGTTTTGTGGTGGCTGTAAATTCCTCAAGTTACACCATCTTTTCCAGCGCAGTGCACTGCATGGAGGCAGTCTTTTTTTTTTGCAGATGTCAGACAAATGCTGTAAAAGGCTGAATTTTAAGCAGAATCGTGACTTCTTTTGCTAACCTTTACTAAGCAGCTTTGGTGCCTAAACTAAACTAAACACTAAGTAGAATAAGCATATTTTCCCACAGGGTCGAGTTTCCTGTGCAAAAATCTGACAATTACTACTCTTTGGCTCCCCCTACATGTGTGAGATGTAATGTCGTAAAAGCAGACCTCCGTGTGAACCCTGTACATGCGCAGTGATACCTGAGTTTGTTGTTGTGCTGCAGAAGATGAAAAAGACACATCCCAAAGCCACTAAATACGTCAAGAGATAGGCTGTGTTCGAAACCACCTACTACACACTACATACTCATCGATCAGACAGTATGCAGAGCGTTTACCCACAATGCATTTGCGCTCCTGCCCGAGCCGAAATCAGCCGGCCTGAAGCTGATTTCTCTTAAGCTCTAAACTCTGTAAACTTTAGCAACATTTGAAACATTTTCAGGTGAGAAAGTAGTCGTTTAGATCCCCAACGTGTTGAAAACCTGACAAAATACCGGCTGTTTACTATTTTGTTCCCACGAATTCGGCGCTACTAAAGCTAGCCGCAGTGAGCTAACGCACTTCCTGTTATTTTCACAAAATAAAATACCCGTTGCCTTTTATCATAGGGAAAGCCATTACCATACAATTGGTGCTTTTGTTTTGAAAACAGGAAGTGAACCTACCCTCGTTGTAGCTAGCTTGAAACTGCCGTTTTGACAGGAAATGACGATCGGCGACGTCGCGTTACGTTGCATCTTGGGTAGTTTGAGTACGAGTAGTAACCTCATGATGCATACCCAACATTTAGGAGAATCTAGTATGCATCCGGGAACTTAAAAAAAGTTAAAGTTAGTATGAGTAGTGGGAGTAGTAGGAGAAGTATGCGGTTTCGAACACAGCTATACTCTAGGGTAATGTTACAGGACCTAACAAGAATTAGACTGCATATTTTTACATGTGATGAACAAACATGTTCACAAAAAGGCGAAACATGTTCTAGTTTATTTGTAATGCAGTTTGATTTATCTGAATTCCATTTTTGAAGGATCTGAATTTGGCGTATTTGCAAAATCAATACATGCGCAACATAATAATACACGTTATGTATATCACAGTGTCGTGTACTGCAGATAGCAGAGGGTATTTGGAATGGCTGCGAAATATCAAGATTTTGGAGTGAAACTTGCTAAAACAAACAGAACTTTTTCCTGGTAGAGGCTTCACCTTTGAGTCAGAGGCGATAACGATGAGGTTAGAACTTGTGTTATAATTAACATAACAGGGATGAAGACACTGATGTTGTAATCAGCGGCATCAATTCAGCCAAAGCTAAGCTAAGGCGAGGTCACTATAGTCACATGACTACAGTATCAATCAATAAATTTACAGCAAATAATCACCACAAAAGTCTGCTATGTAGCTTATCTGTGTGCAAATGCAGTCTCACTCACATAGCCGCTAACGTAACTATGGACTCGTCTCCGTCTCCCTGTTAGCGTTAGCATTAGCATTAGCAGCTAACAGCCTGAATCCCGCCTTCACTTCCTGGTCCTCCTTTCTCCGCCGCTGGGGCAACATTGGACCCATCATCACCCTTTTTTTGGTGATAAATAAATCTAAAGTTTTCTGCTTCCTTTTCATATTTTACATTAATTAGCAAACAACAAATCCCGCTAATAACGTCAGCTTTGACCTCCAGGCTCCGTCATCTCGTGGGAGGGGGGGGGGGGGGCTGGGAGATACCACATTTCAAAAGGGAAGATGATACTTAGATAAATTGATTGTGTTATTCAGAATTTCATTTGTAGTTCATTTATATGTATTAAATAATAGAATAATCAATACAAATTGACACAGAGTAATTCCATAAATTCATTTCAAAGAAAAAAGAAAAACGAACATTTACATTTCCCCCTGGAGACGAGGGTGGCAGCTGCCAAACCCAATTGACGCCCATGGTTGTAATGTTGTGTATTTCCTGTTGGTCATGATGTGTGGAGTAGTTTCACTCCAGGACTCAACCACAGCTTGATCTACAGCTACACAAAAGCTTTCTACAAAACTAGTGGCCAAGAACGCCGATGTGTTGATGATAGCAGCTCAAACCCAGGTGCGGCTAACCTGAGCTCCACTAGCAAAAGCTAACAAAGAAGCAGATGCACCGTCCATGCATGAGCTGGATTTTCTGCGCCACAAAAACTTGTGACGCTCAGACTGATAGCCAGGTAAGATGTTCATAACAAGCTACCGTTATCAACAGTTGAGTCGAATTCCTTCGGGGCACTCATTGTGAGAGGAGGGGTGGATCCGCCATGCAGTTAGACGTTTTCCAAATACATAAACGCCAAGAAGTATTCTAAAATTATTACTTTCCCGGGTAACCAGTTACTTTTATAAGGCTGTAACTCCATTATTAATCCAGTTATCTTTTGGGAGAAGTAACTAGGAACTATAACTCATTACTAATCACTTACTGATAGCAACAATGAAGCTAACAGTAAAATCCAATCTGATGTCTATTGTTGTGGCCATTTATGTTTTGTAAGTCATGGGTTCTATCGGTTTGGTTTTCTTTGGGATATTGGAATATACTTTGGTTGTTTTGGGGTCAAGATCTGGGGTTCATTTTTGTATTTGAGATTGTTTAGATTATTTTGGTGACTTTAGATTAAGAACACACCAGGGGCTCTTTTTTGTTGGTCAAATGTCCGGTGTGAGGACGGGAGGTGGAGGTTGAATGATTTTTTTGACCACTTTTAGATCTTGTTAAATCAAAATAAGTTAACTTTCGTTTTACATCCAAATTGTTAGAATTTTTTTTGTTATTATTTTGTTCATACTTTTTTTTTTGTTAAAAAATAAACTACATATATTTTTCAACAATCAACTGAAGTGCGTGCAAGAACAAAACCACCTGCTGCCACCCACGGCCTTTGTTGGAAAATATAATTTGGAAACTTAGGTGCTGTTTACACATACCCGGGTATTTTGATAAACGAAGACCTTTCCCTTCGTTTGTGCCTTTCGTTTATACACAAACAGAGTTCTTTCCTCCGAAAACGAGGCATAAAAAAAACTCCGGCAAAAGTGGAGATTTTTTAGAAACTCCGTTTAGCGTTTGTGTGTAAACTGGATGAAAGAGACAAAAACGGAGTTTTGGGCAATATCCGCGGTAAAAGACCGACGTCCATTGTTTATCTGGCAAGCATGGAGGTACTAGCAGCATTTCTGTTTTTAAGAGCTATACTCGCTTGTGTGCTTTTGAAAATTAAAGTCATACAGTGTATTGACCGACAAAGACGCATTAGGGCTCGGAGGGCAGCAATGGCGGAGCTTCTTTTGTCAGACAGAGCCCGGCCATACCACCGCCAGCGACGGCGATTCTGGGTTAGACCCGGACGGACTGCTATGTGGTGGGAAAATTTTGAAAATGGCCTTGTTGTCCCGGAGGAATGGAGGGAAAATTTCAGGATGTCACGATTCTCACTCCCATCCCTAGCAGAAATGTTCTCTATTCGGCTTCTGATTGGCTTGTGTGGAATTCTCATTGTTCTAACACTGCCACCGTCAGGCTTGCCGTAATTTAACAGCCCTTGATAGCGTATTTATGCTGCTCAATATAGACGTGTTTTTTTTAAAAACCGGGGCTGTGTGCACCTAGTTATTTTTGCAAACGAAGGTTAGAAAACATGCGTTTATCAAAATACCCGGGTATGTGTAAACAGCACCTTAAAAGGCAGCGACATCTATTGTTGTCCATGTTGCGATTGTAGATTTTTATTTTTATTTTTGTCTCTCTGCTTCATCTTTTTATTCTTATAAACTTTATTTGTCATGACAACAGTGCTGATGCATGACGTGGTAGAGCAAAAAGAAGAAAACCGGCGGTATTTCAGCCACCAGGCGCTCCAGGGCAGTTTCAGGCCCAGAAATGGTGCTGCTTTAACGTATGCAGGGCCTCGTAAATCCTTCCATGGACCATAAATCTTGGTATAAACAGCAGGTTTGCTCTTACCATTTAAAGATGCCATGGGCACAAACATCAGTGGCACTAAGAAAAGTTTCTGATGCCGCTTGTAGCAAACATTATTAAATAACAACCAGTTTTATCTCTCAGGCTGAAAACAAGCTGAACGCAGATGAAAAAACAGTAATTCTGCTTTTTATGACAGATGTTTGTCATGCCTGTCAGAGCAGTGAAGAGTTAACCACAGATGGAAACCGAGGAGAGGAGCAGTGATGCATCTGGACACTCATCAGTTTATCATCGATACTTTTTATATCCAGTCAAGCCGTTCCATGAACTCGCATCAATGTCAGATGCTAAATTAAACTGAGATCTGTTATAAAACCACAAGTAAATCCTTCACTTTGGTCTCTTTTGAACTCATAAATACTCATTTTTCTCAGAAAAAAAGCCAGAATCCGGCTCAGTGTTACTAGGACTGAGTAACAGATGTTTGAATATTGTGAAGATAAATAAATCATGTCCATCTGAATCTTATTTAGTGAACAGATGCCTGAAGATGATTCCAGCTGCGAGCCATTAGCTGTAAAAACACAATCGAACCACAGCTGGTGTCTCACAAAGTCTCAGTCCAAACCTAATAATCTAAAAACGACCAAAACTAAAGAGTAGATTGAGCCTTATTTCTGCCTCAGAAACTTTTTTAAACAACAGACATGAGTGTACGCAGGATGCACAGAGAACAGAGGATGCATTGTAGTAATATTGATGATATTTGTGAAATTTAAAGAATGAAATATTGTGTTGATAATAAAGATTAGTTAAAATCACAACACAATCTGCGTTAAAGAAATTGAAAATGATTGAATGCAGAAGTTAATTACCTCCTAGTTTAAATGTAATTAAAAGAAAGACTGTCGGTCCTTACTGGTCCTCCCAAGAAGGACAATTTCCCCTAAATTTTAAGGTATAATTTGTTTCTGTCAGTTAAACTGTAAGAAAGTTAAAAGAATTCATTTGAATATCAGAAAAAGCTGAAAATGACCAGTGCGCCATTCTGCTGGCTCTTCATTCATAAAAACCAAGAAGGAGCAACATGTTCATATTTTTTAAACTGTCATATTTCAAATTTGGCTGAAGATTTTAAAAAGCTGAAACAATTGGTAATAGCTGAATGTCTTGTGGACATTTTAAAGTTTGACTGGTGTCTCTAGCTGAAAGTATGCTGAAGTAGTTAAGTTTGAAAGAGGGGGAAGCTTTTTCAATGATTTGAAAGGATTTACCATTACTTTTAAAGGGAGGAAAACTTGCACAAAAACCTTAATATTTTAAAAAGTATAAAAGTTAGAAACGCCAAAAGTCATTGCACACATCTCCTGAAAGAGCTGAACGTTTTGATACCAAAATTGTGGAAATTGGTCAAAGTATGCAGAAGTAGTTAAACGGCAAAAAACGTACGGAAGAACTAAGAATGAAGAGAAACAGAAAAACAATAGTGAGAATGCCGTAAAGATTTCTCACAAGTAGATCAGACGAAGGCTTTCTCAAGGAGGAAAGTTTCAAGAAGGGGTTTGAGTTGCATGAAGTAGGAGCTCTGATGGCCCAAACTGATGTGGCAGCAGTTAACAGACAGCGAAGTATCTGCAGATCGAAAATGGTCAGGAGGGAACATTCCAGGTCTGTCGGTCCTTACTGGTCCTCCCAAGAAGGCTGGCTGGATTTTAAGATCAAGACTGCTTATGAAAACCTTTGAAAGAGAATAGATGACAGATGAGGCAAGGCTGTGAGAATATGGTGGAGAAACTATTGAACTGGTTGGAACCCAACCTGTGGATTACCAGGAAGCTCTTTGGGTGCGTTACCTCCATTTGGATATTTCTGACACCATATTTTAACACTGTGTGACTCAACCATGAAGAATCTCTGCTTTCCAACAACATTTCACTTGTGTACTAAGAGAAGTTGTACAGCAGACGGCCTGCTGCCCGGGGTTAAACTTCCACTCACTGTTGGCACTGAATACCAATGACTACAGTGAGCCATATCAGGGGAAGAGCCTCGAATACAAGAAGGTCAGTTAGTCCACCGAAGTTTCTTTCAATGCTGTGTGTCTCATGACAACCGCCCAGGAAATAAAGACAGGGTTCCCACTCTAAGTCAGATATAAAATTCCATGATTTTCCATGACTTTCCAGGACCACTTCCGTAAAAAGAAATGACGTTCAAAAGATTTTAAAAGTGTGAAAACAAGATTATCCTCCCCTCTAGAGCTGTTCTTTGTCTATATGAAGGTTTACACAACCACAGATATGCAGAACTTAAAGGGATAATCCGGAGTAAAATGCACTTTAGATCAATTTACGGGATGTTGGGAGTACATACGTTGAGTTGACATCAAAATCATGTCATGCGGATGTGTTTTGAGAATTTCGATTTGACCGTTTTTAGCCAAAAGTCGTTAGCCTGGAAATTGGATATTCGGATATTCGACAGATATTCACAATAAGGAAATAAGATGTCTTTTTTTCCCAATACCTCCCAAGCCTTGTGACCTAGTGACTTGGGAGGTATTGGAAAAAAAAGACACCTTATTTCCTTATTGTGAATATCTGTTGAATATCCGAATATCCAATATCAAACCAACTTCACCACGGTCTGCAGCGGCAGCTGCAGCAGACACATTACCGGAAAGGTACTGGCTTGATTAAATTCATTCTGGACTCTATATCCGACCACATGAAGACCTCGGGACACTTCGGTTTGGCTTTAGGGACCCTCTACTCACTACCACGTAAGTGTTATGTTGTTTAGAGCTGTAGAAGAGGTGTAAAAATAGCGTTTTGTAGCGGCGACATGATATGCCCCATTCACCTCCAGGCTAACGACTTTTGGCTAAAAACGGTCAAATCGAAATTCTCAAAACACATCCGAATGACATGATTTTGATGTCAACTCAACGTATGTACTCCCAACATCCCGTAAATTGATCTAAAGTGCATTTTACTCCGGATTATCCCTTTAAGGGTAAATGTCAGAAATGACCACCCTTCTCGGCTGAAAGCCCTGTAAACACACGGTAAATAAAACAATTAAAACAATTTAAATATTTACGATCGTTTATTTGCCGAAAAAAAAATCATGCCGTGACAAGCTCGATGATCTCACCGCCCGCAACCGTGAAGCATGTTTTCTGCTAGTCGCATGGCTGCGCAGCGCGTGTTCTCCCATATTTGACAGAAATATGACTGTTTTACAAACGCGACATTTAGCTCTGTGGTCATCAGTTCGCGATAGCCAGCCTCTGAAATCGTAATTTTCGAGCCAACTTTCTTGGAACCTGCATTTGCCAGGCATGTTTGCCAACTGACGCCGAACCACCGCTGCGGCTCGAAGATATTGCGTTCTAGAATGTTGCACATTACAGCGCGAAACCAAACCATCTCTGGTGAAGCGTTGTAGTTATAACCGGTGAGAAACAATGTTATACACCAAACAAAAAAGTAAGCAACAAAATACACTCAAGTTTCGCTTCTACACAACTGTTAAGAAAATTCCATGATATTCCAGAAATTCCATGACCCGTGGGAACGCTGTAAAGACCAAAGCAGCTCAGATCAGAGCCCACATCAATGCTTCCTGGAGCTGAAACACCAGCTGAGACAGTTGCAGATCAGTTGGAGTGCAAAGTGGAGATACTCCTTATAAACAAAAGCTTTCAGGCGGCGAGCTGATAAAAATCAGGAAAATCCTTTCAGAGATCAGCTGACGTAGGTTAATGTGTCCTGTCTGAGCTTGTCTGCAAGCAGAAAAAAGAAATACTGCAATTTAAATGTGTTTAATCTTTGTTTAAAGCCTGTGGAAGCTGCGGCTGATCACATGTTCTGCCTCCACCTGCAGCTCTTACATGTATGGACTTTAATTAGCTCCGCCACGGCGACCTTCCACAGCAGGTTGAAGGTTGGACGTCACAAGTCTCAGCATCCCGATAATAAACCTGGACATCTTCACTGCTTCTGTGAAAGGTCACCAAAAATAAGTGCAAGGGAAAAGAAGAGGCTGAGGGTGCAGAAAAACTCAGACCTGAGCTTTGTTCAGGGAGCTGCTTTCTTTGCCTTTTAAGGGACAGTTACTGCTCAAAAGGGACATTTATTTCCTCAGGAAAAGTCTCTGGCAGCTTCCAGTGAAGCGCCACAATTAGTTTGCTTTTTACTGTCAGTTTCAGTCAGAACTTTAAAATGAAAATGGGAACCGGGTTTTTATTTTGACTTTTATTTTGTAAAAGTCTGCTGCTCACAGGCTTTTATTCTGTAAAAGTCTGTTGCTCACAGGCTTTTATTTTGTAAAAGTCTGCTGCTCACAGGCTTTTATTTTGTAAAAGTCTGTTGCTCACAGGCTTTTATTTTGTAAAAGTCTGCTGCTGTCTGCTGTGGAACAGGAAAAGAAAGTAATCGGCGGATCCACCAAACATGGAGAAGGGTACGGAACTTTTACTCGGCCATTTTCATTTTAAAGTTCTTCCAGACGGCGGAGTCGACAGAACCAAAGTCATCTGTAAACTCTGCCAAGTTGAATTGTCTTCTCAGCGTAGTAGTTCCAGTCTAAAATATCACTTAAAGGCAAAACACACAACTGATAGCAGCAAGTCATTCAAGGAAACAGACAGTGGAGCGAGGCTTCTACATAAAAACTACAGAAAGATGCTGATGTTAAAAGTGTGTTTGCACAACAAATGTTATGGCACTTTCATTCATATGGCAGCACATCTAAAATAAAGCTAAATGCTAAAAGCTATGCGCTACTTTTGGATTCATTTTTGGATTTTGCGTACAAATGAGATTAATCATGATTAATCAGGGAAATCATGTGATTAATTAGATTAAACATTTGAATCGCTGCCCAGCCCTACTTTTAATGTGCTTTTTTTACATCTTACACTGATGCTGGTAACAAACTTTGGCTCTTTGGGCTTTGAGAGGTCGGGTTTATTCCACCAAAATGACAGAAACTTCTCATCCCTCACACATCTGAGGACAAAAACGGGTTTCAGGGAGACGGAAAAGTCCCGAAACACCAAAAACTCGACGATGAAACTCTCCCTCCTGTCTGTAAAAACTGCAGAGAGGAGAATTTTCTGTGACAGCAGCGAAACGCTCGCCTTCCTCACCTCCAGTGACCTGAAGCAAAGCTGCTGACTGCATGATTCACCGAGCAGCACAGAAGGTGTGTGATCTCCATCGGCCAAATGTGTGTCGGCTGCAGCTTTCAAAGCTCCGGGTCAGGGTTAGGGGTTCTGGGAGAGGAGGGTTCGGGTCTGAAGGTTCAAACGGACCAAAAGCAGCTTTTCACATTCAGAAGGAAAGAAAAGAGGAAACTCTGGAGCTTCTTTTTTTAATCCTGAAAGCGCAAACGTCACTAACAGGTGGCAGAAAATCAGCAACTCAGACAGATCCCTGATTTGGGACGGCACAGGCTGCTCAGTGTTTGGAATAATGAGTCCTAACGGAGGACGATGAGGGATAAATATATGAACAGAATAGGGTTAATTGATATATTGTAATTTGATTAGTATATTTATTTATTTTTATTTTATTTATTCATGGGGATAGTTATATATATATATATATATATATATATATATACATATATATATTCATATTTACATTTATGTTTACAGGGATATGTGTGTAGTATATATTTATTTTTGTGATTATATATTTATCTAGATATTTAGGAAGTGTATACATGGCATATTTATATAGGTGTATTGTAGTTAGGATGTTTGCAAACTGAGGAGTAGTTAAAAAGGGGTGGGAAACTCAAAAAACTATTGTACTTCTTCCCAGTCCTTTTCTCGAACAATGTGTTGTGTTTTGTATGAGCACTTTATGTGATTTATGTGGGTTTTTAAAAAAAAATTGTTTTTTTATTTCTCTTTTTCTTTCTTTTGTATGTACAATGACTAACATACATTTTCTTTTTTAAACATGTTCGGGAAAAAAAATCATCAATTGTGTGGCACTGTTCTGGAGGACATTGTGAGCTCTTTAGGAGTTACATTGGCTGAAAAAGGACAATTTTCCTTAAATTTTAAGGTATAATTTGTTTCTGTCAGTTAAACTGTAAGATAGTTAAAAGAATTCGTTTGAATATCAGAAAAAGCTGAAAATGGCCAGTGCGCCATTCTGCTGGCTCTTCATTCATAAAAACCAAGAAGGAGCAAAATGTTCATATTTTTTAAACTGTCATATTTAAAAATTGGCTTAAGATTTTAAAAAGCTGAAACAATTGGTAATAGCTGAATGTCTTGTGAACATTTTAAAGTTTGAATGGTGTCTCTAGCTGAAAGTATGCTGAAGTAGTTAAGTTTGAAAGAGGGGGAAGCTTTTTCAATGATTTGAAAGGATTTACCATTACTTTTAAAGGGAGGAAAACTTGCACAAAAACCTTAATATTTTAAAAAGTATAAAAGTTAGAAACGCCACAAGTCATTGCACACAATCTCCTGAAAGAGCTGAACATTTTGATACCAAAATTGTGGAAATTGGTCAAAGTAAGCAGAAGTAGTTAAACGGCAAAAAACGTACGGAAGAACTAAGAATGAAGAGAAACAGAAAAACAATAGTGAGAATGCCGTAAAGAGTTCTCACAAGTAGATCAGACGAAGGCTTTCTCAAGGAGGAAAGTTTCAAGAAGGGGTTTGAGTTGCATGAAGTAGGAGCTCTGATGGCCCAAACTGATGTGGCAGCAGTTAACAGACAGCGAAGTATCTGCAGATCGAAAATGGTCAGGAGGGAACATTCCAGGTCAGAAAGTTTGAGATGTATTTTGAGTCATTTAAGACTTTGAAGGTGAGCAGTAGAATCAATATGAAATCTAAAAGAGAGCCAGAGCAGGGAGGCGAGCAAAGGAGGGATGTGTTCATGTCCCGGTAATGAGACAAGCTGGTGGAGATGACGGAGGAAACTGACTGATACCCGAGTGCAGTGAGATGCAGTCGCCAAGGTGACAGGAGACAAAGGTATGCAGCAGAAAGAAAAGACCCGACTTTTTAGATTATAAGACTGAAAAACATGTTTGATTTGAGCTTAAAAAACTGAGTTTAGAATCAAATAGTACTCCATGATTCTTAGCAGGATGGGAAATGTATCGTCTACCAAGATTACAACCAGCAGGACTGAAAGAGTAAGGGCGGCCGAAAAGAATAACCTCCAACTTTCATCACATTTTAAGGAAACTTAATGTAATCCCAGAAAGGCTGCTGGGATCTGTGTGTTTAATCAACATGTACAGCTGAGAGTCATCAGCGTAGAGATGTAACGTGTAAGGCTGCTGGGATCTGTATGTTTAATCAACTTGTACAGCTGAGAGTCATCAGCGTAGAGATGTAACGTGTACAGCTGAGAGTCATCAGCGTACAGATGTAACGTGTAAGGCTCCTGGGATCTGTGTGTTTAATCAACATGTACAGCTGAGAGTCATCAGCGTAGAGATGTAACGTGTAAGGCTGCTGGGATCTGTGTGTTTAATCAACATGTACAGCTGATTTGGTGCAGGGAGAAACGGTAAAAACAGGCTAACTGATGACCTCCTACTGTTTTTCTGTGGCACAAATTATGAGCATGGCATCTTATTTTGTAAAAAACTTTGTTAGATTGTTAAAAGTGTGTGAAATTTACAATTTATATTTGCATTCTCAGTTCTAAAAAGGGTTTGTTGAACATGTTTAACAGTTAAAAATCTAACTGTTTTCCACTCAGATTTGATGTTTTTCGTGTGATTTTAGGTCCAATGTGTAAATGGAGTTTGTCCAAATGAATAAATGACTGACACCAAACAAGGCAAACTGCTTTAAGGTGAAATATAAAGGTAAAAATCAGAGGTAGACAGAACACTCTTAATTAGACAAGATCATGTGGTGACCTCAGAGGATAAAACCTTTTATTTATACTCTGTTTGCATCTTTGCTGGTGTTGTAACTGTATGTTTCAGATGAACCTCAGAGGATAAAACCTTTTATTTATGCTCTGTGTGCATCTTTGCTGGTGTTGTAACTGTATGTTTCAGATGAACCTCAGAGGATAAAACCTTTTATTTATGCTCTGTGTGCATCTTTGCTGGTGTTGTAACTGTATGTTTCAGATGAACCTCAGAGGATAAAACCTTTTATTTATACTCTGTGTGCATCTTTGCTGGTGTTGTAACTGTATGTTTCAGATGAACCTCAGAGGATAAAACCTTTTATTTATGCTCTGTGTGCATCTTTGCTGGTGTTGTAACTGTATGTTTCAGATGAACCTCAGAGGATAAAACCTTTTATTTATGCTCTGTGTGCATCTTTGCTGGTGTTGTAACTGTATGTTTCAGATGAACCTCAGAGGATAAAACCTTTTATTTATGCTCTGTGTGCATCTTTGCTGGTGTTGTAACTGTATGTTTCAGATGAACCTCAGAGGATAAAACCTTTTATTTATGCTCTGTGTGCATCTTTGCTGGTGTTGTAACTGTATGTTTCAGATGAACCTCAGAGGATAAAACCTTTTATTTATGCTCTGTGTGCATCTTTGCTGGTGTTGTAACTGTATGTTTCAGATGAACCTCAGAGGATAAAACCTTTTATTTATGCTCTGTGTGCATCTTTGCTGGTGTTGTAACTGTATGTTTCAGATGAACCTCAGAGGATAAAACCTTTTATTTATACTCTGTTTGCATCTTTGCTGGTGTTGTAACTGTATGTTTCAGATGAACCTCAGAGGATAAAACCTTTTATTTATACTCTGTTTACATCTTTGCTGGTGTTGTAACTGTATGTTTCAGATGAACCTCAGAGGATAAAACCTTTTATTTATGCTCTGTTAGCATCTTTGCTGGTGTTGTAACTGTATGTTTCAGATGAACCTCAGAGGATAAAACCTTTTATTTATACTCTGTTTGCATCTTTGCTGGTGTTGTAACTGTATGTTTCAGATGAACCTCAGAGGATAAAACCTTTTATTTATACTCTGTGTGCATCTTTGCTGGTGTTGTAACTGTATGTTTCAGATGAACCTCAGAGGATAAAACCTTTTATTTATGCTCTGTGTGCATCTTTGCTGGTGTTGTAACTGTATGTTTCAGATGAACCTCAGAGGATAAAACCTTTTATTTATACTCTGTGTGCATCTTTGCTGGTGTTGTAACTGTATGTTTCAGATCTCAGAACTGTGTGCTTTCTCAGTTTGTGTACGTGGATGTGGAGGAATTTGATTTTTTCGCTCCCTGAAGTCTTTATCAACTTAGTGAGTGTGTGTTTGTGTGTTTGTGCCACCGTAACCTCTATGCTCAATTACACCCAGATTACCCAGAGGCCCTTGGGGCTGAGGCAGCTGGTGAGCTGGCTGATATAAATCTGGTCTGTTGTTGATACACCAGCTCTCTAATGCCCATAAAACATTACTACTGCACACACACATGCACGCACACACACACACACGCGCACGCACGCACGCACGCAGTAAGTGAACACGTGCACAAACATGACACTCTGGGGATTCTCTGCTGCAGTCAGCTAATATGCTAACTCTGCAAGGAGGAAGAGGAAGAGAGGAAACGTAATGAAGAAGAGAAGAGGAGGAGGAGGAGGAAGAGGAAGAGAGGAAACGTAATGAAGAAGAGAAGAAGAGGAGGAGGAGGAGGAGGAGGAGGAAACGTAATGAAGAAGAGAAGAAGAGGAGGAGGAAGAAGAGGAAGAGAGGAAACGTAATGAAGAAGAGAAGAAGAGGAGGAGGAGGAAGAAGAGGAAGAAGAGTAGGAGGAAGAGGAGGAGGAGGAGGAAGAGGAGGAAGAGAGGAAACGTAATGAAGAAGAGAAGAGGAGGAGGAGGAGGAAGAGGAAGAGAGGAAACGTAATGAAGAAGAGAAGAGGAGGAGGAGGAGGAAGAGGAAGAGAGGAAACGTAATGAAGAAGAGAAGAAGAGGAGGAGGAGGAGGAGGAAACGTAATGAAGAAGAGAAGAAGAGGAGGAGGAGGAAGAAGAGGAAGAGAGGAAACGTAATGAAGAAGAGAAGAAGAGGAGGAGGAGGAAGAAGAGGAAGAAGAGTAGGAGGAAGAGGAGGAGGAGGAGGAAGAGGAGGAAGAGAGGAAACGTAATGAAGAAGAGAAGAAGAGGAGGAGGAAGAGGAGGAGGAGGAAGAGGAGGAAGAGAGGAAACGTAATGAAGAAGAGAAGAGGAGGAGGAGGAGGAAGAGGAAGAGAGGAAACGTAATGAAGAAGAGAAGAGGAGGAGGAGGAGGAGGAGGAAGAGAGGAAACGTAATGAAGAAGAGAAGAAGAGGAGGAGGAAGAGGAAGAAGAGTAGGAGGAAGAGGAGGAGGAGGAGGAAGAGGAGGAAGAGAGGAAACGTAATGAAGAAGAGAAGAAGAGGAGGAGGAAGAGGAGGAGGAGGAAGAGGAGGAAGAGAGGAAACGTAATGAAGAAGAGAAGAGGAGGAGGAGGAGGAGGAGGAAGAGAGGAAACGTAATGAAGAAGAGAAGAAGAGGAGGAGGAGGAAGAAGAGGAAGAGAGGAAACGTAATGAAGAAGAGAAGAGGAGGAGGAGGAGGAAGAGGAAGAGAGGAAACGTAATGAAGAAGAGAAGAGGAGGAGGAGGAGGAGGAGGAAGAGAGGAAACGTAATGAAGAAGAGAAGAAGAGGAGGAGGAGGAAGAAGAGGAAGAGAGGAAACGTAATGAAGAAGAGAAGAAGAGGAGGAGGAAGAGGAAGAAGAGTAGGAGGAAGAGGAGGAGGAGGAGGAAGAGGAGGAAGAGAGGAAACGTAATGAAGAAGAGAAGAAGAGGAGGAGGAAGAGGAGGAGGAGGAAGAGGAGGAAGAGAGGAAACGTAATGAAGAAGAGAAGAGGAGGGGGAGGAGGAGGAAGAGGAAACATAATGAAGAAGAGAAGAAGAGGAGGAGGAGGAGGAAGAGGAAGAGGAAGAGAGGAAACGTAATGAAGAAGAGAAGAAGAGGAGGAGGAGGAGGAAGAGGAAGAGAGGAAACGTAATGAAGAAGAGAAGAAGAGGAGGAGGAAGAGGAAGAGAAAGAGAGGAAACGTAATGAAGAAGAGAAGAGGAGGAGGAGGAAGAGGAAGAGGAAGAGAGGAAACGTAATGAAGAAGAGAAGAAGAGGAGGAGGAAGAGGAAGAAGAGTAGGAGGAAGAGAGGAAACGTAATGAAGAAGAGGAGGAGGAGGAGGAAGAGAGGAAACGTAATGAAGAAGAAGAGGAGGAGGAGGAAGAGGAAGAGAGGAAACGTAATGAAGAAGAAGAGGAGGAGGAGGAAGAGGAAGAGAGGAAACGTAATGAAGAAGAGAAGAGGAGGAGGAGGAGGAGGAAGAGAAAGAGAGGAAACGTAATGAAGAAGAGAAGAAGAGGAGGAGGAAGAGGAAGAAGAGTAGGAGGAAGAGAGGAAACGTAATGAAGAAGAGGAGGAGGAGGAGGAAGAGAGGAAACGTAATGAAGAAGAAGAGGAGGAGGAGGAAGAGGAAGAGAGGAAACGTAATGAAGAAGAGAAGAGGAGGAGGAGGAGGAGGAAGAGAAAGAGAGGAAACGTAATGAAGAAGAGGAGGAGGAGGAGGAGGAGGAGGAGGAGGAGGAAGAGAGGAAACGTAATGAAGAAGAGAAGAGGAGGAGGAGGAGGAGGAAGAGGAAACATAATGAAGAAGAGAAGAAGAGGAGGAGGAGGAGGAAGAGGAAGAGGAAGAGAGGAAACGTAATGAAGAAGAGAAGAGGAGGAGGAGGAAGAGGAAGAGAAAGAGAGGAAACGTAATGAAGAAGAGAAGAGGAGGAGGAGGAGGAAGAGAGGAAACGTAATGAAGAAGAGAAGAAGAGGAGGAGGAGGAAGAGGAAGAAGAGTAGGAGGAAGAGAGGAAACGTAATGAAGAAGAGGAGGAGGAGGAGGAAGAGAGGAAACGTAATGAAGAAGAAGAGGAGGAGGAGGAAGAGGAAGAGAGGAAACGTAATGAAGAAGAGAAGAGGAGGAGGAGGAGGAGGAAGAGAAAGAGAGGAAACGTAATGAAGAAGAGAAGAAGAGGAGGAGGAAGAGGAAGAAGAGTAGGAGGAAGAGAGGAAACGTAATGAAGAAGAGGAGGAGGAGGAGGAAGAGAGGAAACGTAATGAAGAAGAAGAGGAGGAGGAGGAAGAGGAAGAGAGGAAACGTAATGAAGAAGAGAAGAGGAGGAGGAGGAGGAGGAAGAGAAAGAGAGGAAACGTAATGAAGAAGAGGAGGAGGAGGAGGAGGAGGAGGAGGAGGAGGAAGAGAGGAAACGTAATGAAGAAGAGAAGAAGAGGAGGAGGAGGAAGAAGAAGAGGAAGAGAGGAAACGTAATGAAGAAGAGAAGAAGAGGAGGAGGAGGAGGAAGAGGAAGAGAGGAAACGTAATGAAGAAGAGAAGAAGAGGAGGAGGAAGAGGAAGAGAAAGAGAGGAAACGTAATGAAGAAGAGAAGAGGAGGAGGAGGAGGAGGAAGAAGAGTAGGAGGAAGAGAGGAAACGTAATGAAGAAGAGAAGAAGAGGAGGAGGAAGAGGAAGAGAAAGAGAGGAAACGTAATGAAGAAGAGAAGAGGAGGAGGAGGAGGAGGAAGAAGAGGAGGAGGAAGAGAGGAAACGTAATGAAGAAGAAGAGGAGGAGGAGGAAGAGGAAGAGAGGAAACGTAATGAAGAAGAGAAGAAGAGGAAGAGGAGGAGGAGGAAGAGGAAGAGAGGAAACGTAATGAAGAAGAGAAGAAGAGGAGGAGGAGGAGGAAGAGGAAGAGAGGAAATGTAATGAAGAAGAGAAAAAGAGGAGGAAGAGGAAGAAGAGTAGGAGGAAGAGGAGGAGGAGGAGGAGGAGGAGGAGGAGGAGGAGGAGGAGGAGGAGGAGGAGGAGGAGGAGGAGGAGGAGGAGAGGAAATGTAATGAAGAAGAGAAGAAGAGGAGGAGGAAGAGGAAGAAGAGGAGGAGGAGAGGAAACGTAATGAAGTCGAGAAGAAGAGGAGGAAGAGGAAGAGGAGGAGGAGGAAGAGAGGAAACGTAATGAAGAAGAGAAGAGGAGGAGGAGGAAGAGGAAGAGAGGAAACGTAATGAAGAAGAGAAGAAGAGGAGGAGGAAGAGGAAGAGTAGGAGGAAGAGGAGGAAGAGGAGGAGGAGGAGGAGGAGAGGAAACGTAATGAAGAAGAGAAGAAGAGGAGGAGGAGGAGGAGGAGGAGGAGGAAACGTAATGAAGAAGAGGAGGAGGAGGAGGAAGAGAGGAAACATAATGAAGAAGAGAAGAAGAGGAGGAGGAGGAGGAGGAGGAGGAGGAGGAGGAGGAGGAGGAGGAGGAGGAGGAGGAGGAGGAAACGTAATGAAGAAGAGGAGGAGGAGGAGGAAGAGAGGAAACATAATGAAGAAGAGAAGAAGAGGAGGAGGAGGAGGAGGAGGAGGAGGAGGAGGAGGAGGAGGAGGAGGAGGAGGAGGAGGAGGAGGAGGAAACGTAATGAAGAAGAGGAGGAGGAGGAGGAAGAGGAGGAGGAGGAGAGGAAACGTAATGAAGAAGAGGAGGAGGAGGAGGAAGAGAGGAAACATAATGAAGAAGAGAAGAAGAGGAGGAGGAGGAGGAGGAGGAGGAAACGTAATGAAGAAGAGAAGAAGAGGAGGAGGAGGAGGAGGAGGAGGAAACGTAATGAAGAAGAGAAGAAGAGGAGGAGGAGGAGGAGGAGGAGGAAACGTAATGAAGAAGAGAAGAAGAGGAGGAGGAGGAGGAGGAAGAGGAAACGTAATGAAGAAGAGAAGAAGAGAAGGAGGGATGCAGAGAGGAAAAGAAGGAGAAATGGAGACGCCTGTTTTAAAGATGGATGGGACGATGCTGACAGTTTGAGAAACGAGAGAAAGTGAAAGTTAGAAAACATGGAGGTTAAAACACGGAGCTGGGTCTGAATGTGTGCTTATGGTAACTTCCTGTCAGATTTCTGCTTCACACACATTAGCTGCATTCAGACAGAGCAGTTCTGATACCCGTCCTCCCCCAGGGGAACTGTTTCAGTCCGCATTCCCACATGAGTCGGACCTGATGGGGACTGATGCGACAGCGACGTATTCCTTTAGCGCCACATTCAACAACAAAACAGAACAAAACAAAACCCGGTAAAAGTAAGGAGAGAAGAAGAAAACACCACCGAGAAGCTAACATGGAGAGCGGGGAGGCCACCGTGGTCCTTAGTTCCCGAGGGCGATGGTCCCTAGTTCCCGAGGGCCGTGGTCCCTAGTTCCTGAGGGCCGTGGTCCCTAGTTCCCGAGGGCCGTGGTCCCTAGTTCCCGAGGGCCGCGGTCCCTAGTTCCTGTATGTCCGAATGAGGGAAAAACGGCCCCATTCCTGAAAAGGTTCTAGGAACTGCAGAAGGTTCCTACAGTCCGAATGCGCCTGTTTAGTCACAACTCCTGAAAGTAGGAGGAACAAAGCTGTGGTCATCTTTATTTGGACAAATCTTTGACAAACAAGCAGCAACACAAAGAGTTTGTTGTGTTGCAGGAAGAAGAGCAGAAAGGGTTCACTCATTAACTGAAAGTTTAGTGGTGGGTTACGGATTAAGAGCTCTGCCCTAGGGAAAAGGGTCCAAAACCAATAATCTGAGGCGTGATTGGTGCATAAAATCAAGGCTTTTCAGAAGCATTTGGACCCGCCTCTCAGAGGAATTGGGTAAGAGATCCACGTCAGGCCTCCATCAGAACATGGCGTCACCGCACCAGCTGCTCTTGTCTGCTGTGGTTAGTGATTAATCTGCCAGCTTCCTGGTTGTTCTGCACATAAACAGAAACCCTTTAACCTCCAGGAGTCGGCTGCACGTTTGGGTGATTTTCCAGCATCTGAATCCCGCACAGAAAACCTTTTTACATCAATGTACAGAGTTCTTTTTGTCTAACAGATGCCTGTTGGGTATGTGGTGGGTTTTGCCTTTTAGGACATTCATGTTCCAGACTTTAAGGTTCACTTCAGGACTTAAGGACTTAGCATGGAAGGCATGGATCCTCCTGTCCAAATCTTTACGGGAGACGTAGGGCTTTACCCGACCCAATCTAAAATATACTCTAAAGTTCGTGAGTATCACCGCCAACAGACCCAGAGTTCCCAGTTTAAGAAGCTCAGGAAGTCCAAAGACTATAACCTTTCGGGTGCCTGATCAGGATGTTTCCTCCTCCTGAGCGTCTTCTTTTGGGGGATTTCCTAAGGTTTACACCAGAGATGGGGACTCGAGTCGCTGTTTTGATGACTTGTGACTTGACTTGACAAAAAAGACTCGACTCGGACTTGGAAGTTAAAGACTCGGCACTTGACTTGACTTGAGACACGATGACTTGAATGACTTGAGTGTTATTCAGTTCATGTTTTCAGTTTGAATTTAAAATTATTAAATTAATTTAAAAAATAACATTGATTACCCGGTAGGAGCGCAGGCTGAGAATGGCGTCCTGATTGGATCCCTACCCTGTCAGTCAGCCATGCCCTCTCTGCATACCTTAGTGTTTATTGGAGAGAATAAACTCATATCAGATATGCATCAACATGTCAGCGGGACCGAGAGTCGTTGTCTTCGGCTTTCCTAATCACCATTTTGACGGTAAAAGACGAACAGCTCAGTGCAAGACATGCGGCATCAACATCTCAGACAGCCAGACGACAACTTCCAACTTTGTTCGTCATTTAAAGATCCATTCTGACCAGTAAGTGCTCGTCAAATTAGCTAATATTATCCTGTTAGCCTAGTCGGTAGTTAGCTAACGTTAGCTTGATATGATAAGGGGTGGACAGGTTGGACACATTGGCCAATGATGTTTACTGACAGTTACTTATATCTTTGTGTTTTCACTTTATTAAGATCAGATTCTGCAGGTAAAATTACAATAATAAGGTGACTTGACTTGACCAAGAAAAAATTACTTGAGACTTACTTGAGACTTGAAAGCTAAGACTTGAGACTTACTTGAGACTTGAAAGCTAAGACTTGAGACTTACTTGAGACTTGAAAGCTAAGACTTGAGACATACTTGAGACTTGAAAGCTAAGACTTGAGACTTACTTGAGACTTAAAAGCTAAGACTCGAGACTTACTTGAGACTTGAAAGCTAAGACTTGAGACTTGAAAGCTAAGACTTGAGACTTGAAAGCTATGACTTGAGACTTGAAAGCTAAGACTTGAGACTTACTTGCGACTTGAAAGCTAAGACTTGGGACTTACTTGAGACTTGAAAGCAAAGACTTGAGACATACTTGAAACTTGAAAGCTAAGACTTGAGACTTACTTGAGACTTGAAAGCTAAGACTTGGGACTTACTTGAGACTTGAAAGCAAAGACTTGAGACTTGAAAGCTAAGACTTGAGACTTACTTGAGACTTGAAAGCTAAGACTTGGGACTTACTTGAGACTTGAAAGCAAAGACTTGAGACTTGAAAGCTAAGACTCGAGACTTACTTGAGACTTGAAAGCAAAGACTTGAGACATACTTGAGACTTGAAAGCTAAGACTTGGGACTTACTTGAGACTTGAAAGCAAAGACTTGAGACTTGAAAGCTAAGACTTGAGACTTACTTGCGACTTGAAAGCTAAGACTTGGGACTTACTTGAGACTTGCACATGTGTGACTTGGTCCCATCTCTAGTTTACACATCTCCTCTGACCCAGGAACTGCTGGGATCCCACAGGTGCTGACAGCCCGTTAGCTCCATAAACCGGCCTCAGATCGATCAGAGGTGAATAAATGGATGCAGATGCTGATCCAGTTTGCATGAAGGCTGTAATATGTGGTGATCTGTATGCTGCCGTTTATCACGAACAGACCCACAGAGTAAAAAGCATCCCGGCTCCAACTGTTCTCCATCAGCTGTTTTACGGTACGCAGCGTATGAAAGGCTGAATCCTCAGGGGAGCATCAGACTGATCAGTTAATGCATCCTGCTGAGGTGGAATTATTGGGAACGGACCGGTTACTGTGAGGCTGAATGTGGGAACAGAAAGAATCATAAATTATTCAACAACAACAACAACAACAACAACACCTCACTCTGTACCTTAGGGTACCTCCCACCAGTCCTGGGATCGGTCTCGCACCCAGACACTCCTCTGAACAGCCGAGGAGGCAATAATTGCAGCGTGTGCACAGGATGCAATAATGGCCCTTTTTCCTCCTTCTCTGCCTTAAAATCCTAGCCTGGGTGCCAGCCGAACTTAGCCCCGCCCATAACATTTTTGGTCGGGAAGTTCGGTCTGGCTCTGCTCAGTTGGGAAATCTCTATGCTCTTTATACGATGATGGACAGATGATCAACAGGGACATTATCGACTACGTCACTAAAGAGCGCTTGGTTTGACTTCATTTGAAACAAACATGGCTGCCGCTGGAGAGCTAGGGGCTGTGTTCGAAACCGCCTACTACTCCTACTAACTTTAACTTTTTTTAAGTTCCCAGATGCATACTAGATTCTCCTAAATGTTGGGTATGCATCATGAGGTTACTACTCATACTCAAACTACCCAAGATGCAACGTAACGTGACGTCGCCGATCGTCATTTCCTGTCAAAACGGCAGTTTCAAGCTAGCTACAACGAGGGTAGGTTCACTTCCTGTTTTCAAAACAAAAGCACCGATTGTATGGTAATGGCTTTCCCTATGATAAAAGGCAACGGGTATTTTATTTTGTGAAAATAACCGGAAGTGCGTTAGCTCACTGCGGCTAGCTTTAGTAGCGCCGAATTCGTGGGAACAAAATTGTAAACAGCCGGTATTTTGTCAGGTTTTCAACACGTTGGGGATCTAAACGACTACTTTCTCTCCTGAAAATGTTTCAAATGTTGCTAAAGTGTACAGAGTTTAGAGCTTAAGGGAAATCAGCTTCAGGCCGGCTGATTTCGGCTCGGGCAGGAGCGAAATGCATTGTGGGTAAACGCTCTGCATACTGTCTGATCGATGAGTATGCCGTTTGCAAGTATGCAGTATGCGGTTTTGAACACAGCCAGGGTGTGTAGATTCTGCCATCGAGTCTGTTCTACAGGATCTCCACATTGCATTCGTTTTGAAAGACGAACAGAGGAACGCGATAAAGGCTTTTATCGATAGAAAAGAAAAACAACAAGTGTGTGTCGCTTAATCTAGGTCACATACTACGTTGCTCTGATTGGTTGTAGGTCTATCCAATTGAGCGAAGAGGCATTTTTTCTCCTGGTTTGGTTGAAACACGGCCCATACTCAGAACTCTATCCAGCGGTATCAGACTCACATTCTGACGAGAATCTTGAGTCTGACGTAGTCAGGCTATTAAAATCCTGCCAATGTTGGGCGAACTTCTCATGTACCGCAACACTAGCATCACACCTATGTCAACGTCGTCTATTTGCCTCAGCAGTAGTTCGGTAAACACTTCAGTAGGCATGCGCCATGTTTCAGGTGATAGAAAAGTGTAGTGAATCAGATATGAGTCACGTTATTAAAGTACGTGTAACCACACGTTAAAAAAAATCGGATTTAGGCAAAAAATCAGATCTGGTGTAATCGCGTAGCCTTTGTTCTCTCCGGTCCAGAACCGGCCCGTTTGTCCTCAGTTAGCTGAACAGAACCGGTCCGTTTGTCCTCAGTTAGCTGAACAGAACCGGCCCGTTTGTCCTCAGTTAGCGGAACAGAACCGGTCCGTTTGTCCTCTGTTAGCTGAACAGAACCGGTCCGTTTGTCCTCATTTAGCTGAACAGAACCGGCCCGTTTGTCCTCTGTTAGCTGAAAAGAACCGGTCCGTTTGTCCTCATTTAGCTGAACAGAACCGGCCCGTTTGTCCTCTGTTAGCTGAAAAGAACCGGTCCGTTTGTCCTCTGTTAGCTGAACAGAACCGGTCCGTTTGTCCTCAGTTAGCGGAACAGAACCGGCCCGTTTGTCCTCTGTTAGCTGAACAGAACCGGTCCGTTTGTCCTCATTTAGCGGAACAGAACCGGCCCGTTTGTCCTCAGTTAGCTGAACAGAACCGGCCCGTTTGTCCTCATTTAGCTGAACAGAACCGGTCCGTTTGTCCTCATTTAGCTGAACAGAACCGGCCCGTTTGTCCTCTGTTAGCTGAACAGAACCGGTCCGTTTGTCCTCATTTAGCTGAACAGAACCGGTCCGTTTGTCCTCAGTTAGCTGAACAGAACCGGTCCGTTTGTCCTCAGTTAGCGGAACAGAACCGGTCCGTTTGTCCTCAGTTAGCGGAACAGAACCGGTCCGTTTGTCCTCAGTTAGCGGAACAGAACCGTTCCGTTTGTCCTAAGTTAGCGGAACAGAACCGGTCCGTTTGTCCTCAGTTAGCTGAACAGAACCGGTCCGTTTGTCCTCAGTTAGCGGAACAGAACCGGTCCGTTTGTCCTCAGTTAGCGGAACAGAACCGGTCCGTTTGTCCTCAGTTAGCTGAACAGAACCGGTCCGTTTGTCCTCTGTTAGCTGAACAGAACCGGTCCGTTTGTCCTCATTTAGCTGAACAGAACCGGTCCGTTTGTCCTCAGTTAGCGGAACAGAACCGGTCCGTTTGATGCCGACATGAAGCTGATTTCCACAGTTTGAACCGTTATTTTTGATGTATTTGTACAAGTGAGAAACGATAAGATAAAACAAATAACTGGACCTCTGGTGAAACTAAAGAACTTGGTTAAAATGATGAGTCCAAAAAGGTAAAAACATATTTCTGAGGCCCTTCTGTAGCCCACCCTCCCCCTCCTCCCCTCTCAGGGGAGTCCTGACGGGGAGGGTTCTGTCAGCATGACCGACAGCTCTGGCTGCTTATCAAATTAGTCCAAGCCCGGCCGAGGCTGACGGCGTTACCGACCAATAAGGGCAGATTAGTGGGGTATCATGGCGGGCCATCGGTTCTGATTTGCTCCAACACGAGATGTTTATGGAGCGGCAGAGAAGGCGATAGTGTTTTCCCTCCGCTGCCTCATTAGATGCACTTTGGAGGAGAAAATGTATCTGAGAGGCTGCTGTTTCTGGCAGCTGGAGCTGGAATTCAATCAGCCTGCAGCTCTGATACAAACCCAGAGTGAAGCGTCCACTTTTAAAGCCCAACTCAAACTTCCTCTCCCTGAGAACACTGAGTGAGACTGCTCCGCACTAAACAACCGTTTAGTTCCAGGGTTCAGGAGCTTCTTTCAGACGTCGCTTTGTTCAGCCGACAGCCGCTGACAGTCTGAAACTCTGCAGCCTCATTTACAGCACAGAGGGAGCGGCTGAATGCAAGAAAACCAGCAAGAAAACAGCCGAAAACCTGGAGGAAAGGCAGCTTTAAGCTGCTTTTATCTACCACAAGCTGACGTGAAGTAAAAGAAGTTAGATATGTCATCATAGGGTTTCCTTTTGCTGGCCACAGTGCATCTCAGTCCCTCTGAGGTGAACAACCAAGCTCTACTTTACGGTAATAAAACCAATTTATGACACCCAAGTGGAAGCACGCATTGCTGCGTGCCTGGCAGACACCTCAGGGTGGATGTCGATGCACCACCTTAAGCTCAACCTGGACCAGACTGAGCTGGTGTTTCTCCCGGGGAAGGGCTGCCCATTCAGAGACCTGGCCATCACCATGGTGACTCCGTGGTGACGTCAACCCTGACCGCGAGGAATCTGGGTGTGACCCTGGACGACCAACTGTCGTTCTCGCCAAACATCAGTGACCCGTTCCTGCCGATTCCTCCTCTACAACATCCGGAGGATTCGCCCCTTCCTCACCGACTACTGCAGCTCCCTCCTTGCTGGCGCCCCGGCTTCTGCCATCAGACCCCTGGAGCTGGTTCAGAAAGCTGCTGCTCGTCTGGTGTTCAACCTCCCCAAGTTCTGGGAGTTCCCCAAGTGGGAGGAGCAGCTCCTACATACCTCCAGGCTGTGGTCCAGCCCTACACCCCCGTCCAACCCTAACCCTAACCCTAACAACCCCCCCCCCCCATTAATTTTATAATCGGATCTTATAGGTAGGACTAGGGGACCCTTTGTTACTAATTTTTATTACTGTACTATATTGTGTGTTTTATGTTGTGTGGTTTTTAGCACTTTTTTATGAGCACTTATTGTCTAGCACTTTTTACTTACCAAAAAAGCACTTATGGGTCCCCTACTCCTCTTCTTGGTATCCCCTTTTAATTTATTTATTTATAGTATTTTTTACTCTTTCGCATCCATTTTTTACTCTTTAAACATTCTTATATTTTATTTCAATTTTACCTTTTAATTTAAATTTTTTATTTTTTAACTTTTTATTTTTTACATTTATTTATTTTTTAATTTTATAAATATATATATATATTTCTTAATCTTATTTTTAAACAATAAAAATAACCATTACATAAGAACGGATACACTCTAAGGTACATCCTCGCACCTTTTTCTTTTCATTTTAAATGATTTTTGGGATCCGCGTGGCCTGGGCCGGGGGTGGGCCCGGCATTGTTAAATGACTATTTCCGCAGGCCCCTCTCATTCCTCTGCCCTGGTGCTCTGCCTGGGGATCGAACCCTGACCTCTGGTGGGGGAGACCACTTCTCTCACCTCTACACTATCCTTCCCCACAGTTCAGTAGGCCAGTGCACATGACTTTAACCCAAACCCATAACCCCAACCCTAACCCTAACACTAACCCTACCCTACCCTAACCCCAACCCTAACCCTAACACTAACCCTAACCCTACCCCAACCCCAACTCTAACCCTAACCCTTTTCTTAGTTCTGGCGCCCCGATGGTGGAACGATCTCCCGCCTGATATCAGGACAGCTGAGTCGCTGCCCATCTTTGGCCGCAGGCTGCAAACCCATCTCTGCAGGAAACACTACCCTGATCCGCCCTCTGAGGACATCACCTGGTTCCTCCCAGTTCCTTACGCACTTATTTGTTTCCTAAATTGTCTTTGTTTTCTAAATTGTCTTCACATTTGTCTCGGTACCTAACTTACCGCACTTACTCTAGCACTAGTTATGCTCTTAGCTGTTTGGTTTTGGAAGGAAATGCACTTCGGCAAAAGAACACTTATGAAGTTCTTTTGCCTACCGATGTGGAACGCACTTATTGTAAGTCGCTTTGGATAAAAGCGTCTGCAGAATGACCGTAATGGAATGGAATGGAATGAGGGAAGTCACGCTGTTGTCTTCATGCTCAAGCAGCCAATGACTGAAGCCACATGATAAACAAACTCAGACATGTAAAACCCAACATTTCAAACAATATTTTGAATTCCTAGCCCACAAAATATACTTAAAAGAGAGGGTTTACCCCTCCGTAAATGCTTTTAAATGCCCCTAAAACTGTGTTTACACACTGATGGTTGTGTGTGCCGCTTGTAAAAATAAATCCAGTGACGGTGAAGCTCCTCTCGGGACTCTGTCGCACTTCCCTCAGTCCAGTGTCACGAAACCTTTATTGTAAATCGCTGCGACAGAGCAGCATCGATCAATAAGGGGCAGTTATTAAAAGCTGATTGGTTTGGGGTGATGGAGGCAGTCTGACTGCTGGTTTGTGTTTCTGACGGCAACAAACGCTCTCAGCTGCCTCATCAGATTTTCCTGGATCCAGAGACGAGTGTTGGCAAAATTTAATATGCTGAGTAATGACAGCAGATGCAAGACAACGATCTATCACCGCAGGCAGATTAAGGAGGAGAGCCGGTGTCGCGTGAAGGGTGGAGGAGTCGACCGGGAATAAATGTGCAGCTCGTCTCATGCAAAGTCTCCTTTAAGAAAAGTTCTGAATCCTGTCTTTAAAGCACCTTTTCCTGCAGATTTAGCTGTTTTCCTCCATTAATCCGACTGATCCGCAACAGAGGACTGTTGGGACAAAGCTTATTTTCATGAAAGTAAAACAAATAAACAAGTAAACAAATCTTTGAGAAGTTTGACAAATTCAAAGGTCACTGCTTTATAAATGTTAATCATTTTCTTTAATTTACCACAGACATTAAACAATAAAAACCTGTTTAAAATGATATGTGCTCATATGTTTTATTTAGGGTCTGTAGTGTTATAAAAGATGTATTATCACCTTAAATGTCGCACAGTTTAGTATATTTAACAGTTTCAAACCTTCAGGATGTCCTTTTATGGTCGTATTATCCAGGCGGTGCGTGACTTAAAGCACTAAAAGCAGAAGTTAATGCACTGCAGGGAACAGGTGATGCGCTGGTGCTTCTCAGAGCGGGTTCTTCGTCTTAAAGACGAAGAACCTCCCCAGAGACCAGTGGCGGCTGCTGACTTTTAAAACAGGGGAAGCCCATATTACGCCATTGTGACAAAACTACTAGCTAACATGACAAACAAATGCACAACAGGAATATGATTGACAAAACTTCTAAACAACAAGGATGTGTTTCTTATTTACAGCGTAATATTTACAAAAGTGTATGTGTGTGAGGATGGAAATCACTTCATTAAGCTACAGGACAACATGTTGTAGTTATGAGAGTAAATGCAGTATTGGGCATATCTTGTGTTTTGTGAATAACTGTTTTATCGTCAATTTAACATTGAAGATGTAGCAGTTTGGCCAGAGAAAGGGAGAGGCTGCCCGGCTTCCCCTGTTGTCTCTGAATAGCCGTGGCTGCCACAGACCCAGCTATCTGGGATCAGTGGATGATCAGTGGAAAAGGTTTGGATCAGGTTCCACAGCTTTATGAACCAGAACCAGCACGACGCTCTCTCTGCTGGGAGGCTGAAGCCGAAAGTGGAGGCTGTTCCGACACTAAAAGGACACGAGTCCGAACCTGTTTTAAATGTCCGTGTCGTGTTTAAACGGCGGCTGTAGGGGCTGCTGGTACGTTGTGTTCACACATTTATCCACGAGGCGGCTGAACGGATCCGTCTGTTGCTTCCACAGAAACTCAGTTACTCACAGGAGCAGGTACTGAGCAGATTTACCCAACAGAGCAAGTCCTGCTGGGATCCTCCTGCTAAATGTTCGTTGTGCTGCTTTGATGTTCTGGATCCGGTTCTGAATCCAACACCTACAGCTGGATCTCGTGTTGTCAGGAAAGGAAGCGCGTTTCCTGTTTATGGATTGTTGTGGCTTCCAAACTGATATCTGGAGTAGAGAAAGTTCTCCTTTTTGGAGTTCTGAAGCTAATCTAAAACTACCCAAGATTCAATTTACCGTCACACATGACATGTTTAGGGCAAAAAAACAGCAGTTAAAGTCTGAGTTTGTTTTTAAATAAAATCAGGAGGCAAAGGGATCAGAAAATGAGCAGCGCTCTCTGCTCTGAGAGTCGCTGTTTGACCTGGCAGCTTAAAAACAACTGAGTATGTAACGTAGTTACACTAATACTTAGTTTGTATTTATTTTTATTTGATGTCACTTCACCAAACTCTCCTGTCATTTCAGATCCGGCCATGCATTTACTCATTTCCCTCACCTAGGTTTCCTGCCCATCTCCTCCTCACCTGCAGTCTATTTGCTCATTAGTTCCTCAGTGTATATACACTCATCACTTTCACTTGTCCCCTGCCAGATTGTCTTGTGTTATTCTTTGCTAAGCTCTCCAGCGTTTTCCAGTCCTGCCTAACTGTTCTGACCTAGTTCTGCCTTTCCTGGATTCCTGATACCTGAAGGCCCCTTGTTGGATTTGTTTGCTTGCCTCGGATCGTTTGCTTGTGACCTGGACTGTTTTTTGGACTGAATAAACGGATCTTCCCTTGCTAACCGCCTGCCTCACTGTCGTGCTTTTGAGTTCTCCTATGCTCGCACCAATAACCGTGACAGAGTAAGTCAGGCTGGGCTGACCAGAGGAGTCCAAAGAGCCAGTTTCATAAGCTGAATGACACCCACGGGGGTTTAACTGCAGGTAGTTTTCTGTAAGACTGAATCGGTTCGACTCGACCGTCTAAAACAGACTCCCTGCAGATCTGGGCCTAAAACAGAACCCTGAGGAACCCCACATGACAGGCCAGTAGTTTCTGATTAAAAATTTTCGATCATAGTGAAGCTCAACGTGTTCTGACTTCGGTCCGCGACTGAGCAACTGATGCATCCCTAAAAATAATCAGAGAATATACTCCAACAGCTGGAAAACTGTTGGTTGGTGCTCAGAAGTGTAGATTTTAGGGGTGGGCGAAAAAAATCGATTCATGTACATATCGCGATTTTATTTTGGGATGATTTTAAAAATCGATTTTTCTCCCCTGAATCGATTATATTACGTCATATCTGTGTCCAGAAAAAACTTCAATTCATTACATTAAGTTATGTTAAGACTGGCCCACATTTGTGTTGTGTGGACATTTCAATTAATTTTGCAACTGTAAACTTTAAAAAAAAGCTGTACATGTTAAAGGGATAGTTCGCTTCTTTTGACATGAAGCTGTATGACATCCCATATCAGCAACATCATTTATCAAATTTGACTTACCCTTAAAGTGATACTCCGGAGTAGATTCAACCTGGGGTCATTTGAACCGTGATATCCAGCCAAGTAGCCCACCCGCAGTTTTTTCGATATTGGCTGAACATCAGCTGAGTTACTGAGTTATCCCGAATAGCTTTGTACAAGGGTTAATGGATCCTGGTCCGTATCTCCAAAATTACCACACTAAAATCACATGCCATGACACCAAACTTCTACAGGAGTACAAATATGGTCTGTACTCACAAAACGATGCATTTGGAAGTTTGAAAATAGTCCAGGAGTTTATTATTATCAACACAAGCCTGATAGCTTCTCTGCAGCTAAAGCTGCGTCGACGTCACTTCCTTGATCTGGGAGCTTCAAAGTAAGATGAGGGTTGATCTACTACTGTAGACAACAAAGTATATGCTATATTCTACATGTTTTTTTATGAATTTTTATGTTGTAGAGTTGTGAAATTATTTTATCAATGGAGAAATTGAGCAGCCTTGCTTTGTTGAAAATTGCAATTACTGATTATATCGAATCGTGACCAAAGCATATCGTCCCACCCCTGGTAGATCATCCATCAAACCTTAATTAATTAAACACAGTTCATCTGTTTCTGTGGAATCAGAGGAATCAGTTTAGATCTGGATCTCCATCCAGCAGATACAGATGTGATCCGGTGTCTGAATAAAAGTAGTGCTGAACCAAACTGCTGCATTGCACCTTTTTCTCCACAAACCTCCCCTCCTCTCTCCCACTTCCCGTCGTTTCCTTCCACACTTCTGTTGCTCTAACCATTGACATCCCAGTTTAGTGACAACAACAGCTGAAGGTAAAGTTTCCCCCAGTTAATTACAGTTAACGCTTCAGTGGTGCAGGACATAGCTGCATTGCACCGATTTTACTCTGAAACCTACTTCTTTGTCTTTCTAACTCCATGCAGTCACACTTTATGTCTCACGCCACTCTAAAACACCTGCTTGTACTTTAGAACGAAAGTTTTTATTGAGCACATCCTTAGGAGAGTAAAGCCCGAAAACTAATAAAAACATGGATGGTGGAGCTCCTCCCCCTGAATGGTGAAGCTCCTCCCCCTGGGGCAGAGACTCCTCCCCCTGAGGCAGAGACCCCTCCCCCTGTGGCAGAGACTCCTTCCCCTAAGGCAGAGACCCCTCCCCCTGAGGCAGAGACTCCTCCCCCTGAGGCAGAGACTCCTCCCCCTGACGCAGAAACTCCTCCCCCTGAGGCAGAGACTCCTCCCCCTGGGGGCAGAGACTCCTCCCCCTGAGGCAGAAACTCCTCCCCCTGAGGCAGAGACTCCTCCCCCTGGGGGCAGAGACTCCTCCCCCTGAGGCAGAAACTCCTCCCCCTGAGGCAGAGACCCCTCCCCCTGAGGCAGAAAATCCTCCCCCTGGGGGCAGAAACTCCTCCCCCTGGGGGCAGAAGCTCCTCCCCCTGGGGGCAGAGACTCCTCCCCCTGAGGCAGAGACTCCTCCCCCTGAGGCAGAAACTCCTCCCCCTGAGGCAGAGACTCCTCCCCCTGTGGCAGAGACCCCTCCCCATAGGCAGAGACTCCTCCCCCTGAGGCAGAGACTCCTCCCCCTGAGGCAGAGACTCCTCCCCCTGAGGCAGAGACCCCTCCCCCTGTGGCAAAGACTCCTCCCCGACCCGGAGGTTCAGAACCGAGGCCTCAGATCTGGAGGAGCTGCCTTTCACCCCGCTGCTTCACACTCAGCTGGTCAACAGAACCACATCATCTGCAAACAGCAGAGCTGCAACCCTGAGGTTCCCAAACCGGACGCCCTCCTCTCCCCGCCTGCACCTCCAGTCCAACACGCACCGTAAACCAGCTCCACTTTGGACCCAGAATGTGGACGCAGCTATAAACCGTCTCCATAAAACTCCATAAAACTCATGTAGTCAAACTCCCACGAACACATTTACATTTACTAGGGCTGGGCGAGTTAACTCGTTAATTATTTAACGTTGGTAAATATTTTATCGCGCATTAACGCAGTTTTTTTATTTTTTTATTTTATTATTGTAAAAGTCTGCTGCTCACAGGCTTTTATTTTGTAAAAGTCTGTTGCTCACAGGCTTTTATTTTGTAAAAGTCTATTGCTCGCAGGCTTTTATTTTGTAAAAGTCTGTTGGTCGGTACAGAACTTTTACTCGGCCATTTTCATGTTAAAGTTCTTCCAGACGGCGGAGTCGACAGAACCAAAGTCATCTGTAAACACTGCCAAGTTGAATTGTCTTCTCAGCGTAGTAGTTCCAGTCTAAAATATCACTTAAAGGCAAAACACACAACTGATAGCAGCAAGTCATTCAAGGAAACAGACAGTGGAGCGAGGCTTCTACATAAAAACTACAGAAAGATGCTGATGTTAAAAGTGTGTTTGCACAACAAATGTTATGGCACTTTCATTCATATGGCAGCACATTTAAAATAAAGCTAAATGCTAAAAGCTATACACTACTTTTGGATTCATTTTGGGATTCTGCGTACAAATGCGATTAATCGTGATTAATCAGGGAAATCATGTGATTAATTAGATTAAACATTTTAATGGCTGCACAGCCCGAACATTTACACACAGATGTGAAACATCCAGGAAATTCCAGACTTTTCCTGGAGGTTTCACATCTGTGTGTAAATGTTTGTCATGTGACCATACACGGACGCATATACCACCACCACCTCCACCCACCAGCAGATGAAGCAGAGAACCTCCATCCAAGCTGCTGTGCATAAACAAACGGCTATTCTGACCAAAGCCCGTCTCCTACATCTAAATAAGACCTCAGAAAAAAAGATAAAGGTTTAACCTTGTAGCGCCCACATATGCAACAAGCTTTTTATTTATTTACATTATTTATTAACATTATATTTTTATTTACATTACATTATTTTGATTTTTTAAATTTACATACATTATTTACATTCATGTGTAATATTTTTTTACATTACATTTTATGTGCCGACAGTTGTCACAGCAACATTTTCTTGGCTCAGTGAATTACACTCTGCTCTGCGGTGGTCTGTTCTAGTTGGTTCTGGTCTCGTTTGGTGCGGTCTGCTTTGTCCACCTTTCACAGCGCTAATGGGAGCTCAGGTCTCCAAATTGTATTATTACTAAATTAAATCAGGAAAGCCCACAGCTGCAAATATGCAACATTGCCAAAAATAGCCCAATTCCAAAAATATTGGTTTATTCCCCCAAAAAGATGCAAGAAGAGCCAAAATGATTTTTTTCAATGATTATTCATATGCTTGGGTGCTACAAGGTTAAACATTTATCCTGGCCTGACCCCGTGTGCTGCAGATGCTGCGACACATTTCCACATGTGGCTGCAAAGGTTCCTTCCTGCCAGAATTCAGCTGTTTTTCAGCTGTTTTTCAGCTGTTTTTCAGCTGTTTTTCAGCCCTTTGACTAAAACCCAGAAAGTCAGCGCACATTAACGCTGCTGGAAGTGAGTGTGTGTGTGTGAACATGATGGGGAAAAGGTCGCCTTTTAAAAGACATTAAAATGCTGAAGGATGAACGGTGTCGGACATTTTTACGCACTGCAGGGTCCTCGCTGCGCACACACCGACGCAAGGTCGAGCACGGCGTGCGTTTGTGTGTCAGAACGATGTGAAAAAGGAGTTCTCAGCCATAAGGTGCCCACCTCCCACTGCTGCCCTTTGCAGACGCTCACACACAGCCGGACTCCTTAAAAAATGAGATGTCAACAGCGGGCTCTGCGGGCTCAGAGGTGTGCACCAAGGACAGCTGCGTGTGTCGTTTAGAGCAAACAGCCACTTTTAACCGCGCAAACAGCAGTGTGTGTTAATTAAAAGTGATGACTCGGCCTTTAGCAGCGAAACATTCAGAGTGACCTTTACTCCGCTCTGCACTTCCTGATGTTCCGTCGCCGTCTCCCTGGACTCACTTTGAGGCTCAGATCTGGGACGTCCTGTAAGGAGTCTGTGGCTCCAAGTAAAGATGGAGACAAAGTAAGTTTCACACTTCCAGTTCTTCCTGTTTCCTGTAACCTTTAAAGTGTCCTGATCAGCAGTTCTGCAGCTTCCTGAAGCTCTTTCAGAGTTTCTCTTTGGACATTTTATGCCTTTTTCCTCATCTTCAGTCCATTATTTCTTCATTAAGCCACTTAACTTATTCATTCAGGCAGGAAAAAGGCTCCTAACTCCAGGGATGAACCAGAGTTGTGTCCACATTTTAAACTGGATCTTTAGGCACTTTGTTCCCAGCAGCCTGTCACAGGACTTTAAAAACAGGACTTTATATCACGAAAAAAGAATAAAATTCAGTAACATAGATGAGATTTGGAGTCAGACGAACAACAAAAAATTATTAGATTTTTTTTTACATTAGTTTACTCAAATAGTGGCCTAAAATGAACAGAAACAGAAATTTAATTATCATTTCTTGAATAACAATTAATTTCCAATCACATTTGTATGATTTTGACAGCCATATTAAGTATTTTATGTGGTTTTTGAAGCATTTTGGTCATGAGACACCTCTTATTTCATTATATTTTGCATCCAAGCAGCTGAAGTGATCTTCAGCAAGTTTCAACACTTTCTCAAAGTCTTTCAATGTTTTTTTTTGGACATTTTCGGCCTTTTCACTCATCTTCAGTCCAGTTTTTTCTTTGTTAAGCCACTTAACTCTGAGCTATGAAGCATTCAGGCAGGAAAAAGGCTCCTAACTCAAGGGATGAACCAGTGTTGTGTCCACATTTTAAACTGGATCTTTAGGCACTTTGTTCCCAGCAGCCTGTCACAGAGACACATCATTTGTTCCCATTTCTTTAGCTGCATCTGTGAAAAACAGCTTCATAGTTTCAACTTTTTTGTACATTTACGTTAAAACTGCTTTCAGTTACCAAAAGAGTCAAATTAATATAAGAAATTCAGTTTTAAAAAAACTCCTAATCCCAAAAAAATGAACGTTATCACGTCTAAAAGTAGAAAAGTAGGAAAAAAACAGACAATAATAAGAATTATATGTTATTCAACAACAAGAAAAAGTAAATAAGATTCAATTTAAAGCTTAAAAAAGGAATATAAGATATAATCTAATGACTAATTATGGAACAATTAATAGAAATTACGTGATTAAACTGTTTTATGCCACCAGAAATGAATAATCTAGAAGCTCTTTGTGGGTTTTAGGCTGGAATTAAGATTTGTTCCCATTTCTTTAGCTGCATGTGTGAAAAACAGCAAAGATAACACAGTGTGACAGACAGAAAACAGGATTTCTGCAGCAACAAGGTGATTCCCAAAGAGCTGTTAGCTGAAAACTTGGCATATCTCAGCATGGTGTGCAGTGTGTCCTTAAAACATTTGAGGAAACTGGACAAGTGGAGGACAGAAGAAGAAGTGTCAGGCCTAAAGAACTATCTCCAGCAGATGAACAGGATCTGAAAGTGATGTCCTTAAGAAAGAGGAAAACATCCAGCAAAGACCTGACACAGGAGCTGAGAGATGCATCTGGACCTTCAGCTGATCCATCTGCTGTTGTTCTCCAGCCCTCGGATGAAAATGCAGCAGAGCCGATGGCTGCACAGGTGTTCCTAATGAAGTGTTTGGGGAGTTTAAGGCTTTGATGTCCATCGTGTGGCCCCTGATTGACAGCTGGCCCCTGAACTCGCCCGACACTTTGACATCTGGAGCTTCTGCTCACAGAATAAATAACGTTTGTGGTTGAACAGTCGCTCTAATAAGACCTTGAAGGGATCGAGTCAGCAGTGTGTCATTAACTGTGTGCACGGTGTAATTGTTGCAGGTGTGGATGAGTTTTCACAGTTTGGTGCTGAAACAACACACAGGTGGGTAGTAACGAGTTACATTTACTTTAGTAAGCTTTTATAAAACATTATACTTCCAGGAGTAGTTTTAAATCTCTATACTTTTTACTTTTCCTTGAGTAGATGTGTGCAGCAGAAACTGTCCTCTTACTCCGCTACATTAGGCTACAATGAGCTGGTTACTTTTCTTCTTACCTCTTTGGTATTCTACGCCTCATTATTTTTATCCCCCCGCGTACGCCTCATTTTAATGTTTTATTCTGACAGAGAGAGAGACTTCCCCCAAAGGCTCTACCACCTGACTGTGTTCCACCAATCAGACGCAGCCGTGCGGTCTGGTCACGTGACCGTACTCGATCTCAGCGGCGGGACGGGTTAGCTTTAGCATTAGCAGTCGTAGCAAACAAAGAAAGAAACAGATGAAAAATGTCAGAACCAACGGTGGGAAATGAAGACGCAGACGAGGCCTCATACTGAAAGCATGTTTACCTTACAAAGAGTGAGAAACAGCAGCTACATTATGTGTCTTCTGTGGCAACCAAAACAAACGCACATTTCAGCAGAAACTCAACATCTAACTTGAGGAAACATGTAGCGGTAAGTTTCCTAAACTCGTTTTTCCCCCCATGGATAGGTGAATGTTTGTTTTTTAGGTTACATATGGGTTACATATGTTTTAAACATTTCCTAAGTCTCTTTTATTTTTTATTGAAGTTCTTGAATTTACCTGGATTATTTTAATTTAAGCTATTTTGTCATTCACTCATTTTAATTTATTTTATCAATTGGATGAACTCTAATCTGCCTAAAGATGATTATTTAGTATTTTTGTCTGTCTGATTGAATGCTTGTGTTAACAAATAAATCAGACGTTACTCAACAGTTACTCAGTACTCGAGTAGTTTTTTCACCTTTTTTACTCTTACTCAAGTAATTATTTGGATGAATACTTTTTACTTTTACTTGAGTCATATTATTCTGAAGTAACAGTACTTTTACTCGAGTACAGCTCTTGGCTGCTGTACCCACCTCTGGTCCTCACCCACACAGGTGAAGCTCTGCTGTTTCCTCCTTTAACCTTCTCCGTGGTCAAACAGAACAAATATAAGACGAGGTGTGTGTGTGGTTTCTTACTTTGGATGAACGAACTCGTCCACGAGTGAGACCTTCTCCACCAGGTCTCCCCCGATGGAGCGAACCAGCTCGTAGAAGTCGTTCTCAGTGAAGCCGTCCTTGGCGTCGGGCAGCCAGAAGGAGATATCGTTGTGCAGCGGCGGGTACTTACTGAGGGACTGAACCAGCAAACAGGGAAGACACCATCAACCAACGCAGCCATACTCATGGAAATGTGTTCTATTTTCATGCCAAAAACAACAGAATTCTGTAAATTCATCAAATCGTCACATTTTCAGAGCGCAGAGTCATTGAAAAAATAGTTGCAGCTCAGCTTTGTTATCATTTCCACAGAAATAATCTGAAGAGTTTCAGTCGGGTTTCAGAGTGCATCACAGCACAGAAACAGCTCTGGTGGAAGCTACCAATGATCTCCTCTCAGCCTCTGATGGCGGACTTGTGTCCGTCCTGTTGGATCTCAGAGCTGCATCTGAATCACAGCATCTTATTAAAAAGACTTGAACCTGTTACTGGGGTTAAAGGAGCTGCATTAGGCTGGTTTAAGTCACATATTAGGTGTGAAAACTTAAAGTTCGGTCATACGATACATCAAAGAAAACCTTAGAGCTTGCGTTATTGGTCCCTGAGCTAAAGTCATCCTCTGAGTCCAGCTGGAAGTCACAGGATAATTCTCATTTTGTTTAAGTTCCTGGATAAGTGATTCCCGACTTTAAACCTGTTTAAACAACCTGCTTTCAGAACCAAAAACAAGATGTTTGTGTTAATGCATTCAGGCAGGTCGGGACCTCAGGACCCCACTGCAGGTAGGACCCTTCATTCAGGGTGAAAGGTGACAATCTTACCAGTAAACAGTCGGTCTGTTTATCCAATTTTACAGCTGAGAATCAGTGTTGTTGATATTTAGTAGGGCCGGGCAACGATTAAACTGTTTAATCTAATTAATCACATGATTTCCCTGATTAATCACGATTAATCGCATTTGTACACAAAATCCAAAAATGAATCCAAAAGTAGTGTATAGCTTTTAGCATTTAGCTTTATTTTAAATGCGCTGCCATATGAATGAAAGTGCCATAACATTTGTTGTGCAAACACACTTTTAACATCAGCATCTTTCTGTAGTTTTTATGTAGAAGCCTCGCTCCACTGTCTGTTTCCTTGAATGACTTGCTGCTATCAGTTGTGTGTTTTGCCTTTAAGTGATATTTTAGACTGGAACTACTACGCTGAGAAGACAATTCAACTTGGCAGAGTTTACAGATGACTTTGGTTCTGTCGACTCCGCCGTCTGGAAGAACTTTAACATGAAAATGGCCGAGTAAAAGTTCCGTACCCTTCTCCATGTTTGGTGGATCCAAAGATTACTTTCTTTTCCTGTTCCACAGCAGACAGCAGCAGACTTTTACAGAATAAAAGCCTGTGAGCAGCAGACTTTTACAAAATAAAAGCCTGTGAGCAACAGACTTTTACAAAATAAAAGCCTGTGAGCAACAGACTTTTACAAAATAAAATAAATAATAAAACCTGAGCTAATGCGCGATAAAATATTTATCGGCGTTAAATAATTAACAAGTTAACGCGATAATAACGAGTTAACTCGCCCAGCCGTAATACTTATATCCATGTAAATATCGTGTGAACATTTTATTCCAGCTGGGCAGGTAGAAGGACCCATGATTGGCTGGTTGGTGCTTTCATTAAACCGGGTTTGTCTTTCATCATCTGGTCCAGTTTTGCTTTAAAGTCGTGTTTTTGTTTTTCTTTCGTTTTATTCATGACTTCAGTCTGGTGGCATCTCTGGATAATTTCCATTATTACTGCTCTGTAGGCACCAGGAAGAATACCAACGCATTCATTCCTCAGATGTAACAGTTTCTATCGTCTGTGAGTCATTCTCTGCTGTTCACACAGATTTAAAGGGACCAGGATTTATCAGCTTGGAGGAGTTGTACATTAGGTCACTTGTCTCCCCAAAAAACCAAAATCAAACGACTAAGAAACTGGAACAGTCTGGATAATCAATGCATCAGCTGCCATAAAGGACGAATGAATGAGACATGCAGGCTGCAGATAGAAGCAGAGGAACATTACAGGGAGGGGTTATACATCAAGGTTAGGGTGAGGATAGAAAGCCCAAAGAAGAAGAGATGAGGAAGGAAGAGGACAGAGTGCAGCAGAGAGTAACTCACAGAGACACAAACACATTAAAACTTTATCAGGGCGATAGAATAATCTGATGTTTTATGCAGAGACAGACTGAGAAGGAGATCTCTATCATCTGTCACTTGTTTATTACACTGGGAATAACTCAATGCACACAGAGGCAGAAGAAGAAGCTGCTTCTTTGTTTGTTTTCAGTGGATTCCCTCCATCATGGAGCAGCTTATTGCTGCTTTTCAAGCAGAATTTCACCTCCATTCATCTTCGAGACGAAAGTCAACAACAGCTGATCCGACGACCTCAAAGAAACAAGATATCCTAACTCAGAGTTGGTCTGATGGGCCGATAAAGTTCAATAAAAATATACGTAATAAGAAAGAAAACGCTCTTAAAATGAGGCAGTAGTGAGTGATAAACTAAGTGAACCCTTTCTGCTGCCACAGGAACTAAGAGGGTCAGTTCTGTCAGTTTGCTGCTCTGCAGCATTCAGGTGTGTTAACACGATGCCAAGGAGGAAAGACATCAGCACTGATTATAAGGCCGTTTCCAAATGACGCCCATAGTGTCCACAGAGCTAGCGCCTATAGCGTCCATAGAGCTAGCGTCCACAGAACTAGCGTCCATAGCGTCCATAGAGCCAGAGCTAGCGCCAGAGCCAAGGGACCCACAGTTTCGCCAGATTGGTTCCTGCCTCCACGTCGCAGGAAGTCTGGCCGCCCACCAGATTGGTTCCTGCCTCCACTTCGCAGGAAGTCTGGCCGTCCGCCAGATTGGTTCCTGCCTCCACTTCGCAGGAAGTCTGGCCGTCCGCCAGATTGGTTCCTGCCTCCACGTCGCAGGAAGTCTGGCCGTCCGCCAGATTGGTTCCTGCCTCCACGTCGCAGGAAGTCTGGCCGTCCGCCAGATTGGTTCCTGCCTCCACGTTGCAGGAAGTCTGGCCATCCGCCAGATTGGTTCCTGCCTCCACGTTGCAGGAAGTCTGGCCATCCGCCAGATTGTTTCCTGCCTCCACTTCGCAGGAAGTCTGGCCGTCCGCCAGATTGTTTCCTGCCTCCACGTCGCAGGAAGTCTGGCCGTCCGCCAGATTGGTTCCTGCCTCCACGTCGCAGGAAGTCTGGCCGTCCGCCAGATTGTTTCCTGCCTCCACGTCGCAGGAAGTCTGGCCGTCCGCCAGATTGTTTCCTGCCTCCACGTCGCAGGAAGTCTGGCCGTCCGCCAGATTGGTTCCTGCCTCCACGTCGCAGGAAGTCTGGCCGTCCGCCAGATTGGTTCCTGCCTCCACGTCGCAGGAAGTCTGGCCGTCCGCCAGATTGGTTCCTGCCTCCACGTCGCAGGAAGTCTGGCCGTCCGCCAGATTGGTTCCTGCCTCCACTTCGCAGGAAGTCTGGCCGTCCGCCAGATTGTTTCCTGCCTCCACTTCGCAGGAAGTCTGGCCGTCCGCCAGATTGGTTCCTGCCTCCACTTCGCAGGAAGTCTGGCCGTCCACCAGATTGTTTCCTGCCTCCACTTCGCAGGAAGTCTGGCCGTCCGCCAGATTGGTTCCTGCCTCCACGTCGCGGGAAGTCTGGCCGTCCGCCAGATTGGTTCCTGCCTCCACGTCGCAGGAAGCCTGGCCGTCCGCCAGATTGGTTCCTGCCTCCACGTCGCAGGAAGCGACCGGTTTCGAGCCCCTCCCACCCACTTTTTGGGTTGTCTGGAATCCATCCCTTGAGGGGATGTCACGCCAATGGGGTTTTCCTCATGTTTTTAGTTTTATGTTTTATCATGTGTTAGGTTGTTTCATGTCAGGTAGTTTTGCCATTGTTTTTTCCCTCACTTCCCATGTTCAGTTCATTAGTTTCACTCACGTCACCTGTATTCATTGTGTTCTCGTTATAAAGGCCACTGGTTGATTGAGTAGGAAGTTATTGAACTAGTTATTTTAGTAGGTGCAGGCTGGAGAATAGTTATATTTTCATCAGATATTATTTTTGGGATGTTTTGACATGTTGGGTGGTGGACGGAGGGCTTCACGTACTCTGATTCCCCGACAGCGAGCTGCCTCTCCCCGTCATGCTGTTGTGGCGCTGGATGTGTGTACGCAAACATGGCCGCACATACTCCTGTTTCCTGTCTGGCACCTGGCGGTCACGGCTGATTACCTGAGCTTTCAGGGGGTGAAGTGGAAAGTCTTGGCCCAGGAGAGGAGCACTGACCCGGGGCAGGAGATGAGCCGTGCTCTCCTGGTCCCTCTGGAGGAACCGGGTTCATCAGTAAAACTGAGAGGGCTGCGAGGTGGGCAGCAGAACCGGGCCCGTCCTTAACCTCCATCCCTCCACAGCTTTATCTTCACATTATCATCACCAGTTTATTACTGCCCACCGGCTTCATTACATTTCACTCTCCTGGGTGCTCGTCTCTTTGCCTCTTTCTCATCTTTACTTCCCACTTCCTGTCAGAATCCATCTTTTACCATCAGGCTCCATTTCTTCTCCCCTTGTCCCTCTTTCCCTTCTGTCTCCACTGCAGTCTTTCCTTTAACAACTCCTTTCATTCTCTCCTTTCCTTCACTCCTATCCTTCCTTTCAGGATATTTATCCTTTCCTTCTCTCCTTTCCTTTCTTTCAGGATATTTATCCTTTCCTTCTCTCCTTTCCTTTCTTTCAGGATCTTTATCCTTTCCTTTTATCCTTTCCTTCTCTCCTTTCCTTTCTTTCAGGATCTTTATCCTTTCCTTTTATCCTTTCCTTCCTTCCTTTCAGGATCTTTATTCTTTCCTTCTCTACTTACTTTTTTAATCAATAACCTCCCTTTTGGTTCCACTTCTCTTCCTCTTTTGATGACTCTTTCAGCATATCTCATTTCATTTTTCTACTTCCTTACATCGTTCTTTCTCTCCTTTATCGAGCACCCCTTCTTTCTTATAACCTCCTTATTTCTATCGATCTTTTTTTGCCATCAGTGTTTGCTCAGTCTGAGCACTTATCTTTAACTCTCCTCTTTCTTACCCATTTTCCCTTCAATTATTCCATCCTTCCTCTCTGAATCCATTTTCTTCCTCTACACTTTGGTCCCTCCGCCTCCTCCATCCTCATCATCCGCCCCTTCTCCCCCCGCCTCCTCTCTGCCCTCCAACAGTCACATGAAATGTTCTTCATTAGAGAGGACGAGTCGACAAAAAGCACCTTAGCGGGGACAGAGTAACCGCAGCGTGAACTCGGACACGCCACGCCGCCTGCGTTTGATTGTGTGGTGGTGGTGGTGGGGGGGGGGTCAGGGGAAGTGACTGGCACCAGCTGATCTGAGCCCCCACTGTCAGAATGTTTTATACATGAGGTCAAGAGGCTGGAACACACACACAGGAAGGATTAGAAGGTAGAGGGGGAAAGTAAATGAATAAAGCAGGTAAGAAGTGACAGCCGGATCGCTTCGTATGCAGATGATTAGGCTTCGTGGTTGCTTGGTTGGTAAAAATGTGGTTAACTGGTTGCTTAGGCATGTGGGTAATTGTTTAGTTAAAGCAACAATTATACTGTTGGTTGAATTGGTAATCTCTCGATGTTTACTTCAGCAGAGGGGTTGGTTATCATTGTTTACTTCAGCAGAGTGGTTGGTTGTCATTGTTTACTCCAGTAGAGTGGTTGGTTATCAATGTTTACTTCAGTAGAGTGGTTGGTTATTATTGTTTACTCCAGTAGAGTGGTTGGTTATCAATGTTTACTTCAGTAGAGGGGTTGGTTATCACTGTTTACTTCAGTAGAGTGGTTGGTTATCATTGTTTATTCCAGTAGAGTGGTTGTTTATCAATGTTTACTCCAGTAGATGGGTTGTTTATCAATGTTTACTCCAGTAGAGGGGTTGTTTATCAATGTTTACTCCAGTAGATGGGTTGGTTATCATTGTTTACTCCAGTAGATGGGTTGGTTATCATTGTTTACTCCAGTAGAGTGGTTGGTTATCATTGTTTATTCCAGTAGATGGGTTGGTTATCATTGTTTACTCCAGTAGAGTGGTTGGTTATCATTGTTTACTCCAGTAGATGGGTTGGTTATCATTGTTTACTCCAGTAGATGGGTTGGTTATCATTGTTTACTCCAGTAGATGGGTTGGTTATCAATGTTTACTCCAGTAGATGGGTTGGTTATCATTGTTTACTCCAGTAGATGGGTTGGTTATCATTGTTTAGTCCAGTAGAGTGGTTGGTTATCATTGTTTACTCCAGTAGAGTGGTTGGTTATCAATGTTTACTCCAGTAGAGGGGTTGGTTATCATTGTTTAGTCCAGTAGAGTGGTTGGTTATCATTGTTTACTCCCGTAGAGTGGTTGATTATCATTGTTTACTTCAGTAGAGTGGTTGGTTATCATTGTTTACTCCAGTAGAGTGGTTGGTTATCATTGTTTACTCCCGTAGAGTGGTTGATTATCATTGTTTACTTCAGTAGAGTGGTTGATTATCATTGTTTACTTCAGTAGAGTGGTTGGTTATCATTGTTTACTCCAGTAGAGTGGTTGGTTATCATTGTTTAGTCCAGTAGAGTGGTTGGTTATCATTGTTTACTCCCGTAGAGTGGTTGATTATCATTGTTTACTTCAGTAGAGTGGTTGGTTATCATTGTTTACTTCAGTAGAGTGGTTGGTTATCATTGTTTACTCCCGTAGAGTGGTTGGTTATCATTGTTTACTCCCGTAGAGTGGGTTGGGGTTGATTGAGTTGGTAGGTTAGGGTTGGGGTTGATTGAGTTGGTAGGTTAGGGTTGGGGTTGATTGAGTTGGTAGGTTAGGGTTGGGGTCGATTGAGTTGGTAGGTTAGGGTTGGGGTTGATTGAGTTGGTAGGTTAGGGTTGGGGTCGATTGAGTTAGTAGGTTAGGGTTGGGGTTGATTGAGTTGGTAGGTTATTTGTAGAAGTGACGGTTTGTTGGCTGGATTGGAGGGTAGCTGATTGTAGCTCATTGATTGGACAGGTATGAAGGTCATTTTAAGGTTAGGTGAGTAGGTAGTGTAGGAAGTTACTGGTGAATAAGAAAGTAAGTGATTGTCAGGTTACATAGTTTTGTGCAATTTTTTGGGTGGTTCGTTCGTTCATCAGTATTTAAATAGAGGGGTTGCTTCTTTTGTTTGAGGAATACTTGTTACCATTGGTCAGGGATTGGCTGCTTATGGGCTGCACATGAGAAGTAGCTGATTGGTTGATAGTAAGATTGGTTGGGGAGGTAAAAAGATAGCATGGCTGGCAGGTTGGTAAGGCAGTGGTAGAGCAGGTGGATCAGACTAAAGAGTATCTCCGTTAGATGGTTTATTATCAGATTTTAAAGCAATGCATTGCTGGTGGGGATAGAAGTTATCACTGTTTGTAGTTTTCTATCAGGACTGTGATGTCTTCAGGAACTCAGCGGGACAACAAGATAGACTGATCCGTCTTCAGTATATTTACAGTTTCACTGATTCTTCTGCTGCAGCAGGGAAAGATCCTCCGGTACACAGAGATCTGTGTTTTTAGCAGAGGTCAGGGCCCCAGAGAGATTCAGCCGATCAGGCTGCTGGCTCATCAAAACAACAACAGTGTGACATTCACTATGAATGTCGTCTCTGGGCTGAACAATCAAGAGCGACAGGAAAAAAAACAAGCTGGTTTGCAGATTTAAGCCTCTGAAATAACTGGGTTTTTATGAGAAATTGTTTTTTTCTGATGGATGAATGGCAGCTGAGCGTTTGAACAATGTTATCTACGTTGTTACTACCTCTACGTTGCTACAGGTTGTGCCTGATTTTGGCCACTCATTGGGTGTTTGGGTCGGTACCTGGAAGCAGATGGGCTGCTGGATGTCCTGCACTCTGAACTGTTTGAGGAAGCGTTCGTCCTGACTCCAGAACAGCCGGATGTCCGGGATGCTGTACAGGATCATGGCCAGTCTCTCTAGGCCCAGACCGAACGCCCAGCCCAGCTTGTTAGCTGCTCCCACTGTGAAAACAACAGCAAAATATAAACGGGCAAGCTGACAAATCACCGCCTAAAAACCTAGATATTTCCCTCTGGAGCTGGTAAAGACCAAAAGCAACAAGAAGAGGCTGAACTAAAACATCGCAGATGACATTTCAAAATGAAAATGACATCATGACTGTTTTTTTTATCAATGCATAAAAACTCATTCATGATATATACGACAGGGAAGTGTAACAGCAGCTGTAAAACATCTCTTTCAGCCGCTTTAACTGTCCACCTCCGACACAGTTATTTCAGATACTTTATTGATCCTCTCCTTGGCTTTCTGTTCCCGTTTGAGCAGAAACAGCTGGATTAGGAACGATGCTGCTTCTGGGCGCCGTGGCTGCACACACTGGAGCCCGAGGCAGAGTTTTGTTGTGTGAACTGAGCCACATGTGGACAACAATGGTTTCAGGTCAGTCTGTTCGTGCAACGCTGCTGCAACAATAAGACTAAAATTACCCTTTTTCAATCCGAGGGGTTTCAGTGTGGATCAGGACTGCTTGGGTCTCTGGTTTGGTTTTGCACGGCCACCACAGAGCCGTGTCATCGCGTGACTTTACAGCGTCTGAACCTCCCTCTGGTGTTTCTGCAGAGGACCTGAAGGCAGGCAGACGGCTGAACTTCACAGACTTTGTGCGATTTTCCCTGAACAACAGTCGCGCTGCCAACAGGATTTACACAAATCATTTCGAGCTGGATCCATAAACACCAGGTGATGATGTTTGTAAATGCAGCTGCAAACGCAGAGTTTGAATTCGACTGAACACTGTGACTCTGGACGCAGATCTTTACGGCGCATTGGGCAGCGTTCATAGATATATGACATGAAAACGTTCACCTGCAGGAAAATAAGAGGAACTATGAGCTGACATGCTTCATGTGCTGCTTTAAACCCAGTTTAAAGCTGTTAATTAAGGTAAAAACACGTTTAAACTCAGTTTAAAGCTGTTAACTTATGTAAAAATACGTTTAAACTCAGTTCAAAGCTGTTAAATGAGGTAAAAACTCGTTTAAACTCAGTTCAAAGCTGTTAACTGAGGTAAAACACATTTAAACCAGTTTAAAGCTGTTAAACTAGGTAAAAATGCGTTTAATTGAGTATAAAGCTCCTAACTGAGTTAAAAATATGTTTAAACTCAGTTTAAAGCTGTTAATTAAGGTAAAAACACGTTTAAACTCAGTTTGAAGCTGTTAACTGAGGTAAAACACATTTAAACAAGTTTAAAGCTGTTAAACTAGGTAAAAACGCGTTTAAATTGAGTTTAAAGCTCCTAACTGAGTTAAAAACACGTTTAAACTCAGTTTAAAGCTGTTAATTAAGGTAAAAACACGTTTAAACTCAGTTTAAAGCTCTTAACTGAGTTTAAAACACGTTTAAACTCAATTCAAAGCTGTTAAATGAGGTAAAAACACATTTAAACTCAGTTTAAAGCTGTTAAATGAGGTAAAAACACCTTTAAACTTTAAAGCTGTTTACTGAGGTAAAAACACGTTTAAACTCAGTTTGAAGCTGTTAAATTAGGTAATGACGTGTTTAAACTCAGTTTAAAGCTCTTTACTGAGTTAAAAACACCTTTAAACTTTAAAGCTGTTTACTGAGGTAAAAACACATTTAAACTCAGTTTAAAGCTGTTAACTGAAGTAAAACACATTTAAACTCAGTTTAAAGCTGTTAAATTAGGTAATAACGCGTTTAAATTGAGTTTAAAGCTGTTAAATGAGGTAAAAACGCGTTTAAATTGAGTTTAAAGCTGTTAAGTTGCTGCTGTCAGTCACTCTGCTGGAGACGGAGTGACATTTCAAACGCCGGTTTTCTCTTTTCAGAACAAAACTCTTCTGCTTTGAGGGGGGTCAAAGCAAAGGGCAAACAGTGGAATAAAGGATTATGGGTAAATCCGAAGATTTGAGGCGCGTTTCGGCCTGGGAACCAGATGAGAGGGAGGCGGTTTCTCTCCCTGGGACGGTGGTGATCCTCAGTTTAAGAAACAAAACGGAAAAGAGAGACGAACACATGATGCAATCATGTCGGTCTGCGCCGGCTTCTCACTTCGACATCTTTTCTCAGCTCCTGCAGCTCCTCCACTGAGGATCATTCCAGGTGGAACAGCTCATCCTTTGTGCTGGAGCACATCAGAAACAGCTTTCTAACCAGGTGAACCGTGTTAGCAGTCTGAGCAGCGTTCAGGGCTGGAAAACAAAGCTGGAAAACAAAGCTGGCTCCTCAGAGAGAGGAGCTGGAAGGCTTCAGGTTTCTGCTTCATCTTCATACATAAATCTGCAGAAATAATTAGCTGTGAGCAGCAGCGCCGCGGCCACAGGCTGCTGTTCAGCTCTGACTCGCACTCTGAGGTCAGCTGCTGGGCGAGGAGAGCGAGGAGGGCGAGGAGGGCGAGGAGGAGGGCGAGGAGGGCGAGGGGGAGGGCGAGGAGGGCGAGGAGGGCGAGGGGGAGGGCGAGGAGGGCGAGGGGGAGGGCGAGGAGGGCGAGGAGGGCGAGGAGGAGGGCGAGGAGTGGGCGAGGAGGACGAGGAGTGGGCGAGGAGGGCGAGGAGGAGGGCGAGGAGTGGGCGAGGAGGGCGAGGAGGAGGGCGAGGAGGGCGAGGAGTGGGCGAGAAGGGCGAGGAGGGCGAGGGGGAGGGCGAGGAGGGCGAGGAGGAGGGCGAGGAGGGCGAGGGGGAGGGCGAGAAGGGCGAGGAGGGCGAGGAGGGCGAGGAGGAGGGCGAGGAGGGCGAGGAGTGGGCGAGAAGGGCGAGGAGGAGGGCGAGGAGGGCGAGGGGGAGGGCGAGGAGGGCGAGGAGGAGGGCGAGGAGTGGGCGAGGAGGGCGAGGAGGAGGGCGAGGAGGAGGGCGAGGAGTGGGCGAGGAGGGCGAGGAGGGCGAGGAGTGGGCGAGGAGGGCGAGGAGGGCGAGGGGGAGGGCGAGGAGGGCGAGGAGGAGGGCGAGGAGTGGGCGAGGAGGGCGAGGAGGGCGAGGAGGGCGAGGGGGAGGGCGAGGAGGGCGAGGAGGGCGAGGAGTGGGCGAGGAGGGCGAGGAGGGCGAGGAGGAGGGCGAGGAGGAGGGCGAGGAGGGCGAGGAGGAGGGCGAGGAGGGCGAGGAGGGCGAGGAGGAGGGCGAGGAGGGCGAGGAGGGCGAGGAGGAGGGCGAGGAGGAGGGCGAGGAGGAGGGCGAGGAGTGGGCGAGGAGGGCAAGGAGGAGGGCGAGGAGGGCAAGGAGGAGGGCGAGGAGGGCGAGGAGGAGGGCGAGGAGGGCGAGGAGTGGGCGAGGAGGGCGAGGAGGAGGGCGAGGAGGAGGGCGAGGAGGGAGAGGAGGGCGAGGAGGGCGAGGAGGGCGAGGAGTGGGCGAGGAGTGGGCGAGGAGGGCGAGGAGGAGGGCGAGGAGGGCGAGGAGGAGGGTGAGGAGGAGGAGGAGGGCGAGGAGTGGGCGAGGAGTGGGCGAGGAGTGGGCGAGGAGGGCGAGGAGGTTGAGGAGTGGGCGAGGAGGAGGGCGAGGAGGGCGAGGAGGGCGAGGAGGAGGGCGAGGAGGAGGGCGAGGAGGGCGAGGAGGAGGGAGAGGAGGAGGGCGAGGAGGAGGGCGAGGAGGGCGAGGAGGAGGGAGAGGAGGAGGGCGAGGAGTGGGCGAGGAGTGGGCGAGGAGTGGGCGAGGAGGTTGAGGAGGGCGAGGAGTGGGCGAGGAGGGCGAGGAGGAGGGCGAGGAGGAGGGCGAGGAGGAGGGCGAGGAGGGCGAGGAGGAGGGCGAGGAGGAGGGCGAGGAGGGCGAGGAGGAGGGAGAGGAGGAGGGCGAGGAGTGGGCGAGGAGTGGGCGAGGAGTGGGCGAGGAGGTTGAGGAGGGCGAGGAGTGGGCGAGGAGGGCGAGGAGGGCGAGGAGTGGGCGAGGAGGAGGGCGAGGAGTGGGCGAGGAGGGCGAGGAGTGGGCGAGGAGGAGGGCGAGGAGGGCGAGGAGTGGGCGAGGAGGGCGAGGAGGTTGAGGAGTGGGCGAGGAGGAGGGCGAGGAGGGCGAGGAGGGCGAGGAGTGGGCGAGGAGGGCGAGGAGGAGGGCGAGGAGGGCGAGGAGGAGGGCGAGGAGGGCGAGGAGTGGGCGAGGAGGGCGAGGAGGGCGAGGAGGGTGAGGAGGAGGGCGAGGAGGAGGGCGAGGAGTTGGCGAGGAGGAGGGCGAGGAGTGGGCGAGGAGTGGGCGAGGAGGGCGAGGAGGGTGAGGAGTGGGCGAGGAGTGGGCGAGGAGGGCGAGGAGTGGGCGAGGAGGAGGGCGAGGAGTGGGCGAGGAGTGGGCGAGGAGGGCGAGGAGGGCGAGGAGTGGGCGAGGAGGAGGGCGAGGAGGGCGAGGAGTGGGCGAGGAGGGTGAGGAGGGTGAGGAGGGCGAGGAGTGGGCGAGGAGGGCGAGGAGGGCGAGGAGGGCGAGGAGTGGGCGAGGAGTGGGCGAGGAGGAGGGCGAGGAGTGGGCGAGGAGTGGGCGAGGAGGGCGAGGAGTGGGCGAGGAGGAGGGCGAGGAGTGGGCGAGGAGTGGGCGAGGAGTGGGCGAGGAGTGGGCGAGGAGGGCGAGGAGTGGGCGAGGAGGGCGAGGAGGAGGGCGAGGAGTGGGCGAGGAGGAGGGCGAGGAGGGCGAGGAGGGCGAGGAGTGGGCGAGGAGGGCGAGGAGTGGGCGAGGAGGGCGAGGAGTGGGCGAGGAGTGGGCGAGGAGTGGGCGAGGAGGGCGAGGAGGGCGAGGAGGGCGAGGAGTGGGCGAGGAGTGGGCGAGGAGGGCGAGGAGGGCGAGGAGGGCGAGGAGTGGGCGAGGAGGAGGGCGAGGAGGGCGAGGAGGGCGAGGAGTGGGCGAGGAGGGCGAGGAGGGCGAGGAGTGGGCGAGGAGGGCGAGGAGTGGGCGAGGAGTGGGCGAGGAGGGCGAGGAGTGGGCGAGGAGGGCGAGGAGGGCGAGGAGTGGGCGAGGAGGGCGAGGAGGGCGAGGAGTGGGCGAGGAGGAGGGCGAGGAGGGCGAGGAGGGCGAGGAGTGGGCGAGGAGGGCGAGGAGTGGGCGAGGAGGGCGAGGAGTGGGCGAGGAGTGGGCGAGGAGGGCGAGGAGGGCGAGGAGGGCGAGGAGTGGGCGAGGAGGGCGAGGAGGGCGAGGAGGGCGAGGAGTGGGCGAGGAGTGGGCGAGGAGGAGGGCGAGGAGTGGGCGAGGAGGGCGAGGAGGGCGAGGAGGGCGAGGAGGAGGGCGAGGAGTGGGCGAGGAGTGGGCGAGGAGGGCGAGGAGGAGGGCGAGGAGTGGGCGAGGAGTGGGCGAGGAGGGCGAGGAGGAGGGCGAGGAGTGGGCGAGGAGGGCGAGGAGGGCGAGGAGGGCGAGGAGGGCGAGGAGTGGGCGAGGAGGAGGGCGAGGAGGAGGGCGAGGAGTGGGCGAGGAGGAGGGCGAGGAGTGGGTGAGGAGGAGGGCAAGGAGGGCGAGGAGGGCGAGGAGGGCGAGGAGGGCGAGGAGGGCGAGGAGGAGGGCGAGGAGTGGGAGGAGGGGGGCGAGGAGAGGCTCGCTGAGGAATCTATTCTACATATCTGTGTGTGTGGGGGGGCTTAAATGGATCTGTGCTAATGGACACACACACACACACACACAGACACAAACATACACACACACCCATCAGCACACACACAAGCACAAAAAAACACACAATCATCGACACACAAAAAAAGACACAAACACAAACAAACAAACAAACACACCCACCGGCACACAAACACACACACACAAACATCGGCACACACACAAACATCGGCACACACACAAACATCGGCACACACACAAACAAACACACAAACATCGGCACACACACAAACAAACACACAAACAAACACACAAACATCGGCACACACACAAACAAACACACAAACATCGGCACACACACAAACAAACACACAAACAAACACACAAACATCGACACACAAAAAAAGACACAAACACAAACAAACAAACACACCCACCGGCACACACACACACAAACAAACACACACACACACACACACACACAAACAAACACACAAACAAACATCGGCACACAAACAAACACACACACAAACAAACACACAAACATCGACACACAAAAAAAGACACAAACACAAACAAACAAACACACCCACCGGCACACACACACACAAACAAACACACACACACACACACACACACAAACAAACACACAAACATCAGCACACACACAAACACACAAACAAACACACAAACATCAGCACACAAACACACACACACAAACATTGGCACACACACAAACAAACACACAAACATCGGCACACACACAAACACAAACAAACAAACACACACACCCACCGGCACACAAACACACACACACAAACATCGGCACACACACAAACATCGGCACACACACAAACAAACACACAAACATCGGCACACACACAAACAAACACACAAACAAACACACAAACATCGGCACACACACAAACAAACACACAAACAAACACACAAACATCGGCACACACACAAACAAACACACAAACATCGGCACACACACAAACAAACACACAAACATCGGCACACACACAAACAAACACACAAACAAACACACAAACAAACACACAAACATCGGCACACAAACAAACACACACACAAACATCGGCACACAAACAAACACACACACAAACAAACATCGGCACACAAACAAACACACACACAAACAAACACACAAACATCGACACACAAAAAAAGACACAAACACAAACAAACAAACACACCCACCGGCACACACACACACAAACAAACACACACACACACACACACACAAACAAACACACAAACAAACACACAAACATCAGCACACACACAAACACACAAACAAACACACAAACATCAGCACACAAACACACACACACAAACATTGGCACACACACAAACAAACACACAAACATCGGCACACACACAAACACAAACAAACAAACACACACACCCACCGGCACACAAACACACACACACAAACATCGGCACACACACAAACATCGGCACACACACAAACAAACACACAAACATCGGCACACACACAAACAAACACACAAACAAACACACAAACATCGGCACACACACAAACAAACACACAAACATCGGCACACAAACAAACAAACACACAAACAAACACACAAACATCGGCACACACACAAACAAACACACAAACAAACACACAAACATCGGCACACACACAAACAAACACACAAACATCGGCACACACACAAACAAACACACAAACATCGGCACACACACAAACAAACACACAAACAAACACACAAACAAACACACAAACATCGGCACACAAACAAACACACACACAAACATCGGCACACAAACAAACACACACACAAACAAACATCGGCACACAAACAAACACACACACAAACAAACACACAAACATCGACACACAAAAAAAGACACAAACACAAACAAACAAACACACCCACCGGCACACACACACACAAACAAACACACACACACACACACACACAAACAAACACACAAACAAACACACAAACATCAGCACACACACAAACACACAAACAAACACACAAACATCAGCACACAAACACACACACACAAACATTGGCACACACACAAACAAACACACAAACATCGGCACACACACAAACACAAACAAACAAACACACACACCCACCGGCACACACACACACAAACAAACACACAAACATCAGCACACACACAAACAAACACACAAACATCGGCACACCCATCGGCACACATACACACAAACAAACACAAAAACATCGGCACACCCATCGGCACACATACACACACACAAACAAACACACAAACAACGGCACACACACAAACAAACACACACACACACACACACACACACAAACACACACACACACACACCCACCAGAGGCAGTGGGAGGAATCACCTGCTCTGATGGGAAATGCTTCTGCTGATTATGATCGTGTGCAACCTGCCTGCCACCCTGGAAGACGTGCGCATCAAACGTCCGTGCACACAAACGTCCGTGCACACAAACGTCCGTGCACACAAACGTACGTGCACACAAACACGCACACTTCCTATTGTCGTCGGACTCGATCCAATCAGAAGTCGCAGAAAGTGGTTTCTATGCTAATGAGCGTGGGGTCGGCGGGTCGCAGGAGATGAGGGATCACGCTGGAATAAATCTTCACTTCATGATAACGTACAATCAGCCTCTTCTTCTTCTTCTTCTTCTTCCTCTTCATCGAGCCCTTTTCTTCTCTCCTTGTTTCACTTCTTTTCTTACTCATTCAGGTATTCCTTTCCTTATTTCTGAAGATTTCGATGCTCCATATTGCCCTCCTCCTCCGCAGTCTTCCAGGTTTGATTCTAACGCGTCCAACAGAGAATAAGTTGTGTTTGGAGGGTATATCTGAGCTCTGAAACATCTTCACATCTTAAACCTTTCAGCCTGAACGGCCCAGAGAAGGAGACCACAGAGGAAACACCCTGAGAAATAAAGTCTGTTCCACATTGTTTCATTGCAAAGTAATTCTTCTTCTTCTTCTTCATCCTTTATCCTTGTCTAGATGTCCTATAGATGTCTTTAAATAAGTGCGCCCTATAGATGTCTTTAAATAAGTGCACCCTATAGATGTCCTATAGATGTCTTTAAATAAGTGCGCCCTGTAGATGTCTTTAAATAAATGCGCCCTATAGATGTCTTTAAATAAATGCGCTCTATAGATGTCTTTAAATAAGTGCGCCCTATAGATGTCTTTAAATAAATGCGCCCTATAGATGTCTTTAAATAAGTGCACCCTATAGATGTCCTATCGATGTCTTTAAATAAGTGCGCCCTATAGATGTCTTTAAATAAGTGCGCCCTATAGATGTCTTTAAATAAGTGCGCCCTATAGATGTCTTTAAATAAATGCGCCCTATAGATGTCTTTAAATAAGTGCGCCCTATAGATGTCTTTAAATAAATGCGCCCTATAAATGTCTTTAAATAAGTGCGCCCTATAGATGTCTTTAAATAAATGCGCCCTATAAATGTCTTTAAATAAATGCGCCCTATAGATGTCTTTAAATAAGTGCGCCCTATAGATGTCTTTAAATAAGTGCGCCCTATAGATGTCTTTAAATAAGTGCGCCCTGTAGATGTCTTTAAATAAATGCGCTCTATAGATGTCTTTAAATAAGTGCATCCTATAGATGTCTTTAAATAAGTGCATCCTATAGATGTCTTTAAATAAGTGCACCCTATAGATGTCCTATCGATGTCTTTAAATAAGTGCGCCCTATAGATGTCTTTAAATAAGTGCGCCCTATAGATGTCTTTAAATAAGTGCGCCTTATAGATGTCTTTAAATAAGTGCGCCCTATAGATGTCTTTAAATAAATGCGCCCTATAGATGTCTTTAAATAAGTGCGCCCTATAGATGTCTTTAAATAAGTGCGCCCTATAGATGTCTTTAAATAAGTGCGCCCTATAGATGTCTTTAAATAAATGCGCCCTATAGATGTCTTTAAATAAGTGCGCCCTATAGATGTCTTTAAATAAGTGCGCCCTATAGATGTCTTTAAATAAGTGCGCCCTGTAGATGTCTTTAAATAAATGCGCTCTATAGATGTCTTTAAATAAGTGCATCCTATAGATGTCTTTAAATAAGTGCACCCTATAGATGTCCTATCGATGTCTTTAAATAAGTGCGCCCTATAGATGTCTTTAAATAAGTGCGCCCTATAGATGTCTTTAAATAAGTGCGCCCTATAGATGTCTTTAAATAAGTGCGCCCTATAGATGTCTTTAAATAAGTGCGCCCTATAGATGTCTTTAAATAAATGCGCCCTATAGATGTCTTTAAATAAGTGCGCCCTATAGATGTCTTTAAATAAGTGCGCCCTATAGATGTCTTTAAATAAATGCGCCCTATAGATGTCTTTAAATAAATGCGCCCTATAGATGTCTTTAAATAAATGCGCCCTATAGATGTCTTTAAATAAATGCGCCCTATAGATGTCTTTAAATAAATGCGCCCTATAAATGTCTTTAAATAAATGCGCCCTATAAATGTCTTTAAATAAGTGCGCCCTATAAATGTCTTTAAATAAGTGCGCCCTATAAATGTCTTTAAATAAGTGCGCCCTATAGATGTCTTTAAATAAATGCGCCCTATAGATGTCTTTAAATAAATGCGCCCTATAGATGTCTTTAAATAAATGCGCCCTATAAATGTCTTTAAATAAGTGCGCCCTATAAATGTCTTTAAATAAGTGCGCCCTATAGATGTCTTTAAATAAATGCGCCCTATAAATGTCTTTAAATAAGTGCGCCCTATAGATGTCTTTAAATAAATGCGCCCTATAGATGTCTTTAAATAAATGCGCCCTATAGATGTCTTTAAATAAGTGCGCCCTATAGATGTCTTTAAATAAGTGCGCCCTATAAATGTCTTTAAATAAGTGCGCCCTATAGATGTCTTTAAATAAGTGCGCCCTATAGATGTCTTTAAATAAATGCGCCCTATAGATGTCTTTAAATAAGTGTGCCCTATAGATGTCTTTAAATAAGTGCGCCCTATAGATGTCTTTAAATAAATGCGCCCTATAGATGTCTTTAAATAAATGCGCCCTATAGATGTCTTTAAATAAGTGCGCCCTATAGATGTCTTTAAATAAATGCGCCCTATAGATGTCTTTAAATAAATGCGCCCTATAGATGTCTTTAAATAAATGCGCCCTATAGATGTCTTTAAATAAGTGCACCCTATAGATGTCTTTAAATAAGTGCGCCCTATAAATGTCTTTAAATAAGTGTGCCCTATAGATGTCTTTAAATAAGTGCGCCCTATAGATGTCTTTAAATAAATGCGCCCTATAGATGTCTTTAAATAAGTGCGCCCTATAGATGTCTTTAAATAAATGCGCCCTATAGATGTCTTTAAATAAATGCGCCCTATAGATGTCTTTAAATAAATGCGCCCTATAGATGTCTTTAAATAAATGCGCCCTATAGATGTCTTTAAATAAGTGCGCCCTATAGATGTCTTTAAATAAATGCGCCCTATAGATGTCTTTAAATAAATGCGCCCTATAGATGTCTTTAAATAAATGCGCCCTATAGATGTCTTTAAATAAATGCGCCCTATAGATGTCTTTAAATAAGTGCGCCCTATAGATGTCTTTAAATAAGTGCGCCCTATAGATGTCTTTAAATAAGTGCGGCCTATAGATGTCTTTAAATAAATGCGCCCTATAAATGTCTTTAAATAAATGCGCCCTATAAATGTCTTTAAATAAGTGCGCCCTATAGATGTCTTTAAATAAGTGCGCCCTATAGATGTCTTTAAATAAGTGCGTCCTATAGATGTCTTTAAATAAGTGCGCCCTATAGATGCTCTATTGTCTTCGGATTTAAACTTCAAACCAAATCACCAACAAAGTATTTTCTGATTGATCACCGAGTCGCTGCCTTCCTTCACCCTTTATTCCTTCACTCATCCTCTCATCACCCTCCTCCTGTCTGCTTTCTCCTCCTTCATCACTTTCCGTCTGCTCCACTCATCCGTCTCCATTCCCTCCTAATTATATTTGCCATGAATATATTTATGACTGCATTATTAGAGCGTGCGCTTGTGGTTTTAAGCTGCCGGATCTTGATTAAGTGCAATGATTCCACGGGCCGCCGTGACAGAAAACACCGCTTGTAATTAGACAAGGTGACTGCAGGAGAATGTTAAAGCCGGCTGAGTCGGAACTTAAAACCAAACAGTTAAAGGACGCTGTAACGTTTAAAGGAAAAAGGAGGAATCCTCCCGACCCGTGAGGCGGACATCGGTGAGCTTGCTTTGCTTTTAGAAAGCCGAACAAACAGAGAAACGGTCTCTGGGCTGCATCTGTAGGTCGGAGAGGTCACAGCAAACCAACCAGGACATTTTAATGGCTGCGGGACTAAACTGCACAGATTTATCAAACATGCGAGACTTTCACACCAAGTCCAGCAGAGAAAGTTTCAGATGATGAATTTCTGCTGCTCGACTCCTCCGTTTGTCATTGCCTCCAGTTTCTGGAACTGCTGACAAATGACCTATTAGGACTACTCAAGGTCTTCCTGGCTCCGTGTGCAGATTTACATAATACTTTTTACAGCTCAGAGTATCCCAGAACATAATTATCCTGCAACATTAGGAGCACGTAAAGTTTAAAAAGTGCCGACTGTTCGTTCTGGAGATGAACGAGAATCTTTGTGATTGATGACGCTAACGACTTCAGTCGTACCTCATTTGTCCCGTTGTTGTGTGGACACTATCAGACGAGCTGTTTTCCTCACGAGTTATTTAACGTGGAATAAAAACAACATGCTCAAAACAAAGTACACCCCTCAGTTCTAAGGTTAAACATATCAGGACATAATGAGATGATATGATCCTCATCAGGTGTTAAAATGAGATAAATCCAACAACACAGGACGTATCACACTGTCTCATTATTTATGGAGCAAAAAGTGTCACAAAACACAGTTTGCAGCATTGGTTTATGCCAGAGGTGGGTAGTAACGAGTTACATTTACTTGAGTAAGATTTTTGAAAACATTATACTTCCAGGAGTAGTTTTAAATCTCTATACTTTTTACTTTTCCTTGAGTAGATGTGTGCAGCAGAAACTGTCCTCTTACTCCGCTACATTAGGCTACAATGAGCTGGTTACTTTTCTTCTTACCTCTTTGGTATTCTACGCCTCATTATTTTTACCCCCCCGCGTACGCCTCATTTTAATGTTTTATTCTGACAGAGAGAGAGACTTCCGCCAAAGGCTCTACCACCTGACTGTGTTCCACCAATCAGACGCAGCCGTGCAGTCTGGTCACGTGACCGTACTCGATCTCAGCGGCGGGACGGGTTAGCTTTAGCATTAGCAGTCGTAGCAAACAAACAAAGAAACAGATGAAAAATGTCAGAACTAACGGTGGGAAATGAAGACGCAGACGAGGCCTCATACTGAAAGCATGTTTACCTTACAAAGAGTGAGAAACAGCAGCTACATTATGTGTCTTCTGTGGCAACCAAAACAAACGCACATTTCAGCAGAAACTCAACATCTAACTTGAGGAAACATGTAGCGCTAAGTTTCCTAAACTCGTTTTTCCCCCCATGGATAGGTGAATGTTTGTTTTTTAGGTTACATATGGGTTACATATGTTTTAAACATTTCCTAAGTCTCTTTATTTTTTATTGAGGTACTTGAATTTACCTGGATTATTTTAATTTAAGATATTTTGTAATTAATTAATTCATTTTAATTTATTTTATCAATTGGATGAACTCTAATTTGCCTAAAGATGATTATTATATATTATTTGCAAACCTAAGCTGTGCTGCCATGTTCTTTTTAGAGAGAAGAGGCTTTCTCCTGCAGCCCTTCCACACAAGCCACACCTGTTCAGTCTGTTTCTAACTGTGCTGTCATGACCTTTAACCTTTAACGTGCTAACTGAGGCCTGCAGAGTCTGAGATGTAGCTCTTGGGTTTCTGACCTTGGGCTGACCTTTAACCTTTAACATGCTAACTGAGGCCTGCAGAGTCTGAGATGTAGCTCTTTGGGTTTCTGACCTTGGGGTGACCTTTAACCTTTAGCATGCTAACTGAGGCCTGCAGAGTCTGAGATGTAGCTCTTGGGTTTCTGACCTTGGGGTGACCTTTAACCTTTAACATGCTAACTGAGGCCTGCAGAGTCTGAGATGTAGCTCTTGGGTTTCTGACCTTGGGGTGACCTTGCAGGGACGTCCACTCCTGGGCAGACTGACAGCTGTCCTGAATGTTTTCCACCTGTGAATAATCTTTCTCTCTGCAGAACGATGGACTCCAGATAGTTTGGAAACGGCCTTCTAACCCTTCCCAGGTTGATGGAGAACAACAGCTGCTGACGTCTTTCCTCCTTGGCATCGTGTTAACACACACCTGAACGCTGCAGAACTTCTGCTTTTATAGAGGGTTCCTGATTAGTTCCTGTATTAAACAGGTTGTGCTTTACTTTCACATGTCTGTCTGCATCAACGTGGACGTTTGGGCTTCAGATATAATCTTTATCTTTTCAGCTGTTTGTACTGTCGGCCCATCACAGGCGGCTTCACAGCACTTTGAGCTCTCAGCACGTCTGTATTCGTCAGGTTTCGAGTGTCAGCGTGAGGAGTTTTTCTTCCTTTGGCAGCATCAGATCTGAGGACCGTCTGAGGCGAGCTGTTACACATCACCCAGAGCCGAGCCTGATGAAGAGCCTCCAACGCCAGAGAAATCAAACATCTGACACACGAGACGCTGACGTACGGGCAGCCGAGAAGAAAGGCGCCAAAGACGAGGGAGTGATGCTGAAAGTGTGAGCGAGGCATCAGCGAACCGCGGCGCAGTGTGGCGCAGACGTCAGCCCAAACAGAACACGACACCCGGCGAGGATAGATGGCCTGGGAGCAGATATCAGTGAGAGAGTCCCCGGCCCTCCCCCGTTTACTCTCACTCTGCGCTGCCAGCCCCCTCCCTCAGCCAATCAGGAGAGCCCACAGCCAAACGTGGCGAGATCACAGTGTGTGCGCTCCGTCTGTCGATGATGTCACTGTTCGACTGCCGCATGACGGCAGCGGTGACGCGACACCGTGAGTAACGGGGCATCTGCATGCAGACGGAGAGATGTGAGCAAAGGAGGAGAGAAAAGAAAATTAAAGCAACATTTGGCTGCAGCGTGTTGGACGTTAAACTGAAGGAGGAGCAAAGGCGCAGCATGATCCCGGAGCACGCCACGGAAACAAAGCAAGAGACTGGGAATGATCGAACACACAGCAGCAAAATCAGACTAAACTGAAGCTAAAACACAAAATACTGTAACACAGCACGAGTAATAAGTGGACAAAACTGGGCTACAACATGTCAGCTAAATCAGAGCTAAATCAGAGCTAAATCAGAGGATATCAGAGCTAAATCAAAGCAAAATCAGACCAAACTGAAGTTAAAACACAAAATACTGTAACACAGCACGAGATATAAGAGGACAAAACTGGGCTACAACACGTCAGCTAAATCAGCGCTAAATCAGAGGATATCAGAGCTAAATCAGAGCTAAATCAGAGGATATCAGAGCTAAATCAGAGGATATCAGAGCTAAATCAGAGGATATCAGAGCTAAATCAGAGCTAAATCAGAGCTAAATCAGAGCTAAATCAGTACCAAATCAGAGGATATAAGAGCGAAATCAAAGCAAAATCAGACCAAACTGAAGTTAAAACACAAAATAATGTAACACAGCACGAGATATAAGTGGACAAAACTGGGCTACAACATGTCAGCTAAATCAGCGCTAAATCAGAGGATATCAGAGCTAAATCAGCGCTAAATCAGAGCGAAATCAGAGCTAAATTAGCGCTAAATCAGAGCGAAATCAGAGCTAAATCAGAGCTAAATTAGCGCTAAATCAGAGCGAAATCAGAGCTAAATCAGAGCTAAATTAGCGCTAAATCAGAGCGAAATCAGAGCTAAATCAGTGGATATAAGTGGACCAAACTGAGATAAAAACTGCTGAAGGAATCCGATAACTGGACTGAACCGAAGCTTAGGATACTGGACAAGTAATGTAGAAAAAGTGAAAGTCCAACAGAAACCTGATGGATGCTTCAACTGAGATGAGCTGGTCTCCTCCTTCCAGAGTCTCTCCAACTATCCGTCAAACTCGTCTCGTTTTTCATTCGGCTCGTGTCGACCCTCCATCACCTCCTCCATCCCTCCATCACCTCCTCCATCCCTCCATCACCTCCTCTCTCCCTCCATCACCTCCTCCATCCCTCCATCCCTCCATCACCTCCTCCATCCCTCCATCACCTCCTCTCTCCCTCCATCCCTCCTCCATCCCTCCATCACCTCCTCCATCGCCTCCTCCATCCCTCCTCCATCCCTCCTCTCATCCCTCCATCACCTCCTCCATCCCTCCTCCATCCCTCCTCCATCCCTCCATCACCTCCTCCATCGCCTCCTCCATCCCTCCTCCATCCCTCCATCACCTCCTCCATCCCTCCATCACCTCCTCCATCCCTCCATCCCTCCTCTCTCCCTCCATCACCTCCTCCATCCCTCCTCTCTCCCTCCTCTCTCCCTCCTCCATCCCTCCTCTCTCCCTCCTCTCTCCCTCCTCTCATCCCTTCTTCTTCCCCCTCCTCCTCCTCGGCTGAACCATCTCCCGCCCTTCTCCATCATCCCTCCTTTTGTCTCTCCGCTTCATCACTCTTCCTCGTACATCCATCCACTCGTCCCTTCTCACCTTGGTCACTTCTTGTTCTCACTTTCCACAGTTTCCTCTTCTGCACAAGCTGCTGCCTGTTAGCGAGGGGCTGATAACACACATCCTGCCATTAAAGGTCACACATCCTGCCATTAAAGGTCACACATCCTGCCATTAAAGGTCACACATTCGGCCCTTTCTTTAACAATCTCACACCGTTCTGAGGTTTTATGGAGATGTTCGAGGCAGGCTTTACATATCAGTCTGTTAGCGGTCTGCACGGAGGCTTAGCGGCCGCTCACCAGCCCGAGCTCGTTGGTAACAGATGCTAGCAAACGATGCTTCCTCATCAACAGAAACGGACCGAGCTGGAGATGCACACAGCGTAACCCGTAGTAACGCATGTGAACCGCTAACTACTGCGTTTAAAGGAGGTTACATCTAAGGTAGTGTTGCGCGGGCCGATGATTTTTACGGCCCGCCCCAACCCGACCCATCACGCAGCCAACCCAGCCCGCCCGACCCGAAAGATTACACAATGATTTTTAACCCGACCCCACCCGACCCGCTTAAAAAAAAAAATTAAATGAATAAGTATTTATTTATGTAGGCCTATTAAACACAAATGAACTGTCTGCGGCCGCGCAAGGGGGTGCGTAATGTCATAGGCTGCCAAAAGCTGCGCGCATTCACCCTTAATTTCCCTTGCATCAATACAGTTGCTACTCTAAAGTCTTGACCGCAGCACATCCATCTGACGATTATGGTTGTAATTCCACTTTTCGTTGCCACATCAGACACCCAAGCTCTGTGCATGTCATATGAATTTAGAGAGAGAGAGCTTCACGTGAGTAGGCTGCCTGTTTGCTTGCATTCTGCGGTGTTCAGCATTGGTGCTGTGCGCAGGGGGAGAGAGAGCAAGTACACAAGTGCAGACGCTGTCGATTGGCATTCTGCTGTCTCGGATGTGCGTAGGTGTGATTTTAACGGTGTAATTATGATAACTGTCTGTGATCTGACCCGACCCGACCGCAACCCGTGGATTCTAAGAAAATAATGGCCCGACCCCACCCGGCTCGGGCCGGCCCGCGCATCACTAATCTAAGGCTGTGTTCAAAACCGCATACTGCATACTGCATACTTCCATACTACATACTTCCATACTGCATACTTCCATACTGCATACTTCCATACTGCATACTTCCATAATGCATACTTCCATACTACATACTTCCATACTGCATACTTCCATACTGCATACTTCCATACTGCATACTTCCATACTGCATACTTCCATACTGCATACTACATACTTCCATACTACATACTTCCATACTGCATACTTCCATACTACATACTACATACTTCCATACTGCATACTTCCATACTACATACTTCCATACTACATACTTCCATACTGCATACTTCCATACTGCATACTTCCATACTGCATACTTCCATACTGCATACTTCCATACTGCATACTTCCATACTGCATACTTCCATACTACATACTTCCATACTGCATACTACACACTGCATACTTCCATACTACATACTTCCATACTGCATACTACACACTGCATACTTCCATACTACATACTTCCATACTACATACTTCCATACTGCATACTTCCATACTGCATACTTCCATACTACATACTTCCATACTGCATACTTCCACACTGCATACTTCCATACTGCATACTTCCATACTACATACTTCCATAATGCATACTTCCATACTACATACTTCCATACTGCATACTTCCATAATGCATACTTCCATACTTCCATACTACATACTTCCATACTGCATACTTCCATACTACATACTTCCATACTGCATACTTCCATACTGCATACTTCCATACTGCATACTACATACTGCATACTTCCATAATGCATACTTCCATACTTCCATACTACATACTTCCATACTGCATACTTCCATACTACATACTTCCATACTGCATACTTCCATACTGCATACTTCCATACTGCATACTTCCATACTACATACTTCCATACTGCATACTTCCATACTGCATACTTCCATACTACATACTTCCATACTGCATACTTCCAAACTACATACTTCCATACTGCATACTTCCATACTACATACTACATACTTCCATACTGCATACTACATACTTCCATACTACATACTTCCATACTGCATACTACATACTGATCGATCAGACAGTATGCAGAGCGTTTACCCACAATGCATTTGGCTCCTGCCCGAGCAGAAATCAGCCGGCCTGAAGCTGATTTCCCTTAAGCTCTAAACTCTGTAAACTTTAGCAACATTTGAAACATTTTCAGGAGAGAAAGTAGTCGTTTAGATCCCCAACGTGTTGAAAACCTGACAAAATACCGGCTATTTACAATTTTGTTCCCACGAATTCGGCGCTACTAAAGGTAGCCGCAGTGAGCTAACGCACTTCCTGTTATTTTCACAAAATAAAATACCCGTTGCCTTTTATCATAGGGAAAGCCATTACCATACAATTGGTGCTTTTGTTTTGAAAACAGGAAGTGAACCTACCCTCGTTGTAGCTAGCTTGAAACTGCCGTTTTGACAGGAAATGACGATCAGCCACGTCACGTTACGTTGCATCTTGGGTAGTTTGAGTATGAGTAGTAACCTCATGATGCATACCCAACATTTAGGAGAATCTAGTATGCATCCGGGAACTTCTCGCTTACTCAAACTCGTATACTAACTCAAAAAGTTAGTATGAGTAGTAGGAGAAGTATGCGGTTTGGAACACAGCCATTGTCAGAAGACGATAATATAACACAAAGTGAGTTAAACGCATCCCGTCGACCCCCAGCAGCTGCAGCCACCAGGGGGCGCCGGTCCTGGAGGCTTCCCGCTCTGACGCCTGTTTTCTCGTGTTTATCGGCCGAACGCTAGCACCGAGTCGCTGAGCGCCTTCCAGAGTAAAAGCTTAGATGGATAAGCGTCTGGTCCATCAGCCCCAGTTTCAGACAGCTGCTGTTAGACTTCAGCACAAAAGCCTCAGAGGCCCGTCTCCCCAGCTCACCTCGTCTGGTGGAGCCACACACTCATCCATCACCCTTAGCAGAGCTACACAGGCTATTGGCAGCCTCCACCAGCCTCCCAACACCCTGATTTATGGAAGGAGCTCAGTGGCAGCTCCGGAGGATGGAGATGTGAGGCGGGAGAAAGAGGAAAACGGACGTTTGTTCGTTAAAGATCAGAACCGAAAATGATCATCTGTTCGGGAAAGGTTGCCAGTTTTCTGTCTTTTCAGGAAATTATTTTTTTTTTAGAGTTCAAAAGAGAAGTGGGCAGAACAATCAGACTCCTCTGAACATCAACTTTTCATCAGGTTTGCATTCAGACTCCTCAGATCTGCACTGTAACGAATTTCTGTATATTTACGGTGGTTTTACTACAGTATCCGACTGTATTTTACAATAATTGTAAAATACTGTTGAATATTCGTCCCTCACATGTAAATTAACAGTTAAATCAGTCATTTAACATTTACCAGTAGATAACCGTAATTTAACAGCATAAAACAGTATTTGTAGTTCTCCTACTGCCATATACTGTAATCCAAAATACGTTCTTATACTGTTAAATAAATTACGGTAGATGCGCTTTAAAATTACTACAACACATTTATCCTATCGTCATGTACTGTAATCCAAAAAACAGTCATTATACTGTTAAAAATAAATAACAGTAGTTGTACTGTAAAGTAACATGTAAAACATGTAAAATCCGACTGTATTTTACAATAATTGTAAAATACTGTTGAATATTCATCCCTCACATATAAATTAACAGTTAAATCAGTCATTTAACAATGACAGTTAACTCTAATTTAACGGCATAAAACAGTATTTGTAATGAATTGATGTCCAAATCCAAAAATACGTTCTTATACTGTTAAATAATTTACAGTAGATGTGCTGTAAAATTACTAAAACACAGTTATCCTACCGTCATGTACTGTAATTCAAAAAATGGTATTATATTGTTAAAATAAATAACAGTAGTTGCACTGTAAAATAACAGTAAAATACTGGCGTCCCTGCTGCCAGTATTTTACTGTTATTTTACGGGAAAATTAAGTATTTAAGCTCCAGTCTTTCAGAGGATCTGTTCAGTATTTCATAGAATAGAATAGAATAGAAAAATACTTTATTTATTTATCCCCCAATGGGGGAAATTCAAATTCGTCAAGTAGCTCAACATTTTTTTAAATATTTACAATGATTGTATTAACAACAATAAAACAACAATAATACTACTACTACTAACTACATAATAATAAATTACTAAATGACAAAATAAACAAATAAATAAAAATCAATCAAGTCAGTCATGTCAAGTTCTGCTTGTGAACATCCGTCTGCTTCAGAGTCACTGAGAAAATAACCTCAAAAACCTTTTTACGTACGTTTTCACCTCCTACTTTAAAGCAGAAAAGAGCTTTTCTGGCCGTCACACATGGAAACATCTTTAAAAGTGAAGTAACCTGCAAACACAGCAGTTTGCGGAGCCTTTTCTATCCTGACCCGTCAGTCCCAGACATGAAGCCCCCCCGGGGTGTGAGCGCTGCCTCCCCCGGCCTCCGCTAATGAACACGGATCATTGAAACAACAGCAGCCACCTCGCATCGAGCCTCAGCCCTGAATTAAAGATGAGGACCACATAAATTATGCAGAGTGATTAGTAACCAGGCAACGCACGGGTTTACCTCATTGTTTATGGATCGATATGATAAGAGGGGGTCCAGTCTGGAAACAAAGCGCCACCAGAGAAAAACTGTGTTCAGTTAAATCAGCATTAATGAGGCTGAGCTGACAGGAAGGAGTCAGAGTCTGAGGTTAAACTGAGCAGAGATCAGCTCAGCTGCATGTTCTCCTTTTTTCTTTGAAGTTTTTGGACTCCTGTCCCTTTTTTTAGACGTCCGATGTGCAGCTTTCTCTCAGATTTAACACACTTTGCTCCTCTGAACCTCCATCTTTGCGTTTATTCTCCCACTTTGTGCTGATTTATTCGCTCTGTGGCTGAAGCTGAACGTTTCAACGTGTTAAACTGTAAAATTAGAACCTCAACAGGCTCGTCGCTCCAGCTTAAGTTCAGATTTTCATTCAAATTCATTAAAAAAAATCTGATTTAAATGCATTATTTCATGATATTTCAGTGAGGATCAAACGATAAAACATCTCTGGGGGGGTTCGGACGTCACGAGTCCTGGTTCTCTGATGCTGAATGAATGAATCTGAGCGGTGGAAGCAGGTTAAAGGCAGTAAAACAGGCTGATGCACAGAAGAGTGAACCAGCAGATCATCCGCATCCTTTTTCCTCTGAGACCATCCGGCTCCACACACACAAACATCTGACTCACGGCTCCACAAATACCCGCTATTTGTATTTCTATACTTTCATCCAAATCACACACTGAAATATTCTGGTACATGACGCACTGCTTCCCAAACACAGCCTCCTGCTCGGGCTTGTTTTTCCACACACGACTCGCAGGTGTGCGAGCGTCCTCGCGCAGAGATCAGGTTGTAATTACAGGCGGATTACAGGGAAAAGGCCGAGCTTTGGCCAGGCTGGCCGGTGGCGGTGGGGCTGTTCTCACTGCTTAGCAGCCTGATCCTGAGTTTAGTGGAGGTTAAGACACTCGGTCGTCCTCGCAGCGGTAATCAGCCGTCTCTGTACACCAGCCGAGATTAGAAAAAGGACTAATGAGGGAGGCCGAGAGCTGCAGAGGCAGGCGGGGTTGGACAGAGACTGGCCGCCATGTTGGAACTCCTCACAGCTTCGTTCTGCCCTTTATGAAACGTTTTATCACTAAAAGCCAGAGATGGGGACTCGAGTCGCTGTGACTCGGACTCGAGTCACTGTGACTTGGACTCGAGTCACTGTGACTTGGACTCGAGTCGACTCGAGTCGCTGTTTTGATGACTCGTGACTTGACAAAAAATAAAAGACTTGAGACTCGACTCGGACTTGGAAGTTAAAGACTCGGGACTTGACTTGAGACACGATGACTTGAATGACTTGAGTGTTAAGCATCTAGCATAACTTCCAACTTTGTTCGTCATTTTAAGATCCATTCTGACCAGTGAGTGCTCGTCAAATTAGCTAATATTATCCTGTTAGCCTAGCCGGTAGTTAGCTAACGTTAGCTTGAATGCCGCATGACTTGTTAGTTTTTTGCCGTCAAAATGGTAATTATAAAAGCCGAAGACCTGGGCTGTGTTCAAAACTACATACTACATACTTGCAAACTGCATACTCATCGATCAGACAGTATGCAGAGCGTTTACCCACAATGCATTTCGCTCTTGCCCGAGCCGAAATCAGCCGGCCTGAAGCTGATTTCCCTTAAGCTCTAAACTCTGTAAACTTTAGCAACATTTGAAACATTTTCAGGTGAGAAAGTAGTCGTTTAGATCCCCAACGTGTTGAAAACCTGACAAAATACCGGCTGTTTACTATTTTGTTCCCACGAATTCGGCGCTACTAAAGCTAGCCGCAGTGAGCTAACGCACTTCCGGTTATTTTCACAAAATAAAATACCCGTTGCCTTTTATCATAGGGAAAGCCATTACCATACAATTGGTGCTTTTGTTTTGAAAACAGGAAGTGAACCTACCCTCGTTGTAGCTAGCTTGAAACTGCCGTTTTGACAGGAAATGACGATCGGCGACGTCACGTTACGTTGCATCTTGGGTAGTTTGAGTATGAGTAGTAACCTCATGATGCAAACCCAACATTTAGGAGAATCTAGCATGCATCCGGGAACTTCTGCTTACTCAAACTCACATACTAACTCAGAAAGTTAGTAGGAGTAGTAGGAGTAGTATGCGGTTTGGAACACAGCCCTGGTGAGACATCATGCATTTATTGATACAGATTTTAATTGTAATGAAAGGAAATAAAAGCTAAGAGCCTGTGTATGTCTCACAGTGACTCAGGATGAAGCCCATCGAAACCATGAGGTTTGCTTTCCATCCCGTTTCTGGAACATCCCTCTTAAAAAACAAATATTACAGCAGCAGATGTGATTGATAAATGCTGGATAAAGCGAACACTGCTTCAGCTCGAGCTGCTTGTCAGGATTACAGCTCGTTAATGAAGACATCTGAGCGGTTAATTAGGCCGACATGACTGAGTGAAAGGTGCGTGAGCCTCTGAGGACGGCAGAGAACAAGCTCGTCTGGGAGGCTGAGTGAATGTGGAGCGATACCAACGAGTTAGGAGCCCAGCAGAGAGCAGCTCCGCCCGGCCTGAGGCTCATCGGGAAATCAGACAAACGAGTCGCCCTGTTCACACCTACCTGAGCAGGTTCGTCACAGAGGAAGCCTGAGGCAGCGAGCTGCAGCAAAGACTCACAGATAAAAGCATTGGGCCTCATGCAAGAACATTTTCGTATTTTTATTCTAAATTTCTCTCACTTTTTTCGTACGAAGGTCTCGTACGAACACGCCACGTCAGATTCAACAAACGCTCTTAACTTCGGAAAAAGTGTGTAAACGACCTGCGTAAATGATGAATGCCACCCGTGCGTATTTAACCTTGTAGCGCCCACATATGCAACAAGCTTTTTATTTATTTACATTATTTATTTACATTATATTTTTATTTATATTGCATTATTTGATTTTTTAAATTGACATACATTGTTTGCGGTGGTCTGTTCTAGTTGGTTCTGGTCTCGTTTGGTGTGGTCTGCTTTGTCCACCTTTCACAGCGGTAATGGGAGGTCAGGTCCCCAAATTGTATTATTACAAAATTAATCAGGAAAGCCCACAGTTGCATATATGCAACATTGCCTAAAAAGATCAAAAATAGCCCAATTCCAAAAATTCCAAAAATATTGGTTTATTCCCACCCAAAAAGATGCAAGAAGAGCCTAAATGATTTTTTTCAATGATTATTCATATGCTTGGGTGCTACAAGGCTAAGGGGCACGTGCACGAGGATAGTAGATTTGCATACTCCACGCCCAAACTTATACCATATAAGGCTGTGCTTCCTGTCTCCTGTGCCAGGGAGTGCTGAGTGTTGAGTCATGAGAACGACATCAAGGCGCAAAAAGAACAACTTTACGGGCTCTGAGATTAAAGTTCTGCTTTCAGAGATCCAGAAAGGAAAATCTGTCATTTTTAGCAGTGTCAGCAGTGGAATTACGGGACCTGCTAATTAGGGATGGGAATTGATAAGATTTTTACGATTCCAATTCCATTTTCGATTCTGCTTAACGATTCGGTTCTTTGTCGGTTCCCTTATCGATTCTCATTTGGAGAAAAAGGACAACACACCGGTCGATTAGCATCAACTTTGTTTAGTTTAGAAGTGACACGAGTCATGACCTCACAAACCCAACAGCGGTGAGGTCCACATTGGTCTATCATGGCCTGGGTAATTTAACTCTTCCTGCTCTGGTGAAAGGAGAAGCTGGAGGTAGAGGTGAACTGGGGGTAGTACCACCAGCCTCTGGCTCTGAGCCAGTCAGGCTCTGTCTCTCATGATTTCATCTAAATGTAATGCCTGAGAAGGCATTCATTTAACCTTAACCGTTACTAACAGCAGCTTTTACAATCAGGCAAATGGTGCTAACATGATAGGCAGTGTTTGTTAGTTAGTTAGTGACCTGCAGTGTTAGCCGAGGACATGCTAACATTGCTAACGTTGCTGGGTTCAGATTCACCAACGTTAGTCCGGAGCAGATCGAAAACGCGACATTCATTCATAGTTATTGCATGTTGGTAGTATTTCCTCCCCTTGGATGAAATATTAACTTTGCAAGTTGCCCTGTTGTCATCTTTTTTAGGGATGTGGAACCAAACTTTCGAGCGTTTGTACCGCTTGGGCGCCATGTTTACTGTTGGCTGCTGGCTGCGCTGGACTCGCCACGCAACGCTGCGTGGTGACGTCATTCGCGGCCACTGGAATCGATAAGGGAATCGTTTGCAAAATCGCCAAAACGATTCCAAGGAATTGAAACACTGGGAACCGGTTCTCAACAAGAACCGGTTTTCGATTCCCATCCCTACTGCTAAAGCGAAGAAATGGGAAGCAATTAGGAGTGCTGTTAATTCAGTGTCAACTGTAGTTCGTAATGTCACCGAAATAAAATAAAAAAACTCCTACGGCAGTCTGGATCACTCGTAAATTCTGTTCGTACCTGAAAGAAAACCTAAAATACGAAAAGATTAAATCTGTGCGTACGAACGGTTGTTGCATGAGGCCCAACGTCTCGAAACTTTTTCTGATTTTTAACACCTTTGAGTTTTGGAAACAAACATCAGGAAAACGACACGAGGCACCTTTGACCTCTACAACAAGTTCGTGGTGACACCGGAAGGAGACAAGGGTTAAATTAAAAGTTAAAATACAACATTCGCTTCCCTGGAAAACGAGAGTGAGGGTTTGAAAACCCACCTTTAAACGAGTTGGTGAACTCAACACGAGGGCAACAAAACGCAAAGCCATGAATCATCCGTGACTCACGGACGCTTGATTTATCTCTTCCCCCGGACAAACTGCTTTTTGGCTCCTCGCTCGTCGGTGACGGCTGCTTAAAAGCATCATCAATATAACGCCGAGGCCGACCAGCGCATTAAATGCATCATCAGAGTCTGATTCACAGATTATTCACAGTGATTTATCCCTGCAGCGTGGCCAACCAATCACCTGCTGCCTTCCAGGTGGACATTACCACTGATTAACGAGTTCTGCTGTCCTAAAACACAGAGGGCATCACCATCATCAGCCGCAGGAAACATGAATTCAGCTTTTTTATGTGACATCAGAGCCGCTTTCTTGTTGTCGTCCTGCTCAAAGTTAAATAAAGAAATATTTGAACCAGATTGATGCTGAAATCTGCCTCAACAACTTTGGGTGAACCAGGACAACAATTCTGTTTCTCATCCTGAACCAGATTTGCCCAAAGGTCGCCGTAGACGCCTGATCCAGCGCTGCGCTCTGAGTGGCTGAAGATCATGTGGTCAGAGGGAAATTAGACAATAATAATAATAATAACAATAATAATAATAATAATAATAATGATGGGTAACGAAAGGATTAATCCTCCTGTTGTCTTGCGGGTCAAAAGTGAGCCACCACCATGTTTAGCTGTAGAAAAAATACCTTAAACTATCTTTTTCCAACTTGAAATGTTATGACTTTTCCTAAAGGGACCCCATCATTAGAAAAAGTCAGACTTTATTTTTGTTTATGTTTCCATGTGGGCTGTACACCACTAGGGTACAAAGATTGTCTTATGGGTCATTTTTGAGCCGTGAATTATAAAAACATTTAAACACCAGAAAAAAGTTCACTGTTTTTTTCCCTTTCAATATAATTAATTCAGAAGTAATTACTTCACATTTATATAATAGCAATAATAAACCTTTATTATGTAAAAGAAAACTGAGAAAACAAGAAAACTGTTGCTCCAACTGACAGTTGCTTTGTGGTAAAAAAAAAAAAAAAAAAGTGTAACCCTGAAAACTGGTGATTGTCTTTTTGTATTGTGTAACAAAAAATACATGATAAAAAATGTATTGAATTGAGTTGAATAGATAAATAACAGGTGGTTTCATCATACAAAATAGATTTTGGATTTAAAATTCAATTAAGTTGCTTTATTTTTGGGCTTTGGTATGACAAAGGGGAGTAAACACAATGTTAAGTTATGCATGTATATGTCAAATAAAAAAAATCAGTTATAAAAAATAATAATAATAATAATAATAATGAGAGGGCACAGTCCTTTGGCCTTCCTTCCCATCGGAGGGAGTGCATGCTGGTAATTCATTGAGCTGAAACCTTTGGATCGCTGTGGCTCGCCTCTTAATTGTTAAAGTAAATAATGTTTTATTATTTATTTATTTATTATTATTTATTTATTTTATTTTATTTTTATTGATTTATTTATTTATTTATTTATTTTTTATTTTAGTATTATTATTGTTTTGAATTATATAGCTGTTGTATGTATTTTAATTTATTCTTGTATTTTATTCTTTTAATTTATTATTTTGTTTGTTTTTATTTTTCTGTACAGCCCTTTGGTCAACTGAGGTTGTTGTAAAGTGCTTTATGAATAAAATTGGATTGAAAGTAGACGAGGTGCATGAAGCAGTTTCCTTTGGCCCTGAGGCGAACCCGTCTGCACGATCTGAGCGTCTCAGATCGACTCTGCCGGAGATGAAACGCCCACACCTGCAGTTCCTAACGGACGCCGGAGTTCTGGGGTTCCACAGCAGCTCCCCGGTGTGGCTTATTGTTTCAAAGCTCCCTGGTTGCTCAGCAGGACACATTGTTTTTACATTGGAATGAGATAAATCTCCTTTCTGCTCCGCCACACAGCCGCTGATGAAATACTCCGGCTGTATTTGGGCATTTCCCCAGACTTACACTGGAGTCCACACTCGTTTCTCTCAGAAGACGGTTCGCCGACACACGGGCCTCTTCCTCCAGGCTTCTTATTTACTTATTTAAATTCACTTCGACTCAGTTTAATTCAGGGGAATACAGTCATAATCCAATCTATTCCAGTTCATAATGAGCCGAAACAAGTACTTTAGAGGCCTAAACATAACCAGGTGCTCGTAATGAACAAAGCAAGTTCAAATAGAGACAAAAAGGAGGTAAAAACCAACACAGTTAACCCAACCTTTGGGAGGTCCGTGTGGCTGTTTTAACCGACACGGATGTTGAGTTCTCTCTTTAACTAGTTTGCTTCTTTGAGTCATTGTGTTTGTATCTTTGAGTCTTTGTATTTGCATCATTGAGTCTTTGTTTCTGGTTTTATCTTTTCGTCTTTCCTGTTTGCATCTTTGAGTCTTTGTTTCTGGTTTTATCTTTTCGTCTTTCCTGTTTGCATCTTTGAGTCTTTGTGTTTGTATCTTTGAGTCTTTGTATTTGCATCATTGAGTCTTTGTTTCTGGTTTTATCTTTTCGTCTTTCCTGTTTGCATCTTTGAGTCTTTGTGTTTGTATCTTTGAGTCTTTGTTTCTGGTTTTATCTTTTCGTCTTGCCTGTTTGCATCTTTGAGTCTTTGTTTCTGGTTTTATCTTTTCGTCTTTCCTGTTTGCATCTTTGAGTCTTTGTTTCTGGTTTTATCTTTTCGTCTTTCCTGTTTGCATCTTTGAATCTTTGTTTCTGGTTTTATCTTTTCGTCTTGCCTGTTTGCATCTTTGAGTCTTTGTTTCTGGTTTTATCTTTTCGTCTTGCCTGTTTGCATCTTTGAGTCTTTGTTTCTGGTTTTATCTTTTCGTCTTTCCTGTTTGCATCTTTGAATCTTTGTTTCTGGTTTTATCTTTTCGTCTTGCCTGTTTGCATCTTTGAGTCATTGTGTTAGTATCTTTGAGTCTTTGTGTTTGCACCTTCGAGTCTTTGTTTCTGGTTTTATCTTTTCGTCTTTCCTGTTTGCATCTTTGAGTCTTTGTTTCTGGTTTTATCTTTTCGTCTTTCCTGTTTGCATCTTTGAATCTTTGTTTCTGGTTTTATCTTTTCGTCTTGCCTGTTTGCATCTTTGAGTCATTGTGTTAGTATCTTTGAGTCTTTGTGTTTGCACCTTCGAGTCTTTGTTTCTGGTTTTATCTTTTCGTCTTTCCTGTTTGCATCTTTGAGTCTTTGTTTCTGGTTTTATCTTTTCGTCTTGCCTGTTTGCATCTTTGAGTATTTGTTTCTGGTTTTATCTTTTCGTCTTGCCTGTTTGCATCTTTGAGTCATTGTGTTAGTATCTTTGAGTCTTTGTGTTTGCACCTTCGAGTCTTTGTTTCTGGTTTTATCTTTTCGTCTTGCCCGTTTGCATCTTTGAGTCTTTGTGTCTGGTTTTATCTTTTCGTCTTGCCTGTTTGCATCTTTGAGTCATTGTGTTAGTATCTTTGAGTCTTTGTGTTTGCACCTTCGAGTCTTTGTTTCTGGTTTTATCTTTTCGTCTTTCCTGTTTGCATCTTTGAGTCTTTGTTTCTGGTTTTATCTTTTCGTCTTTCCTGTTTGCACCTTCGAGTCTTTGTTTCTGGTTTTATCTTTTCGTCTTGCCCGCTTGCATCTTTGAGTCTTTGTTTCTGGTTTTATCTTTTCGTCTTGCCTGTTTGCATCTTTGAGTCTTTGTTTCTGGTTTTATCTTTTCGTCTTGCCTGTTTGCATCTTTGAGTCTTTGTTTCTGGTTTTATCTTTTCATCTTTCCTGTTTGCATCTTTGAATCTTTGTTTCTGGTTTTATCTTTTCATCTTGCCTGTTTGCATCTGAGTCATTGTGTTAGTATCTTTGAGTCTTTGTGTTTGCACCTTCGAGTCTTTGTTTCTGGTTTTATCTTTTCGTCTTTCCTGTTTGCATCTTTGAGTCTTTGTTTCTGGTTTTATCTTTTCGTCTTGCCTGTTTGCATCTTTGAGTCTTTGTTTCTGGTTTTATCTTTTCGTCTTTCCTGTTTGCATCTTTGAGTCTTTGTGTCTGGTTTTAACCCAACCTTTGTGAGGTCTGTGTTGTGTCTTGCCACTTACTGCTCTGCCAGGACACCGGAGATCACCATTAACTTCTGGCTGAGGTTCAGTAAAACCCTTCCACATCAGGTTTGGGGTTAGCTCTGCTGTGTTCGCCTTCATGTGGATGTTGGTTCATCAAAGCAGCAGCTCCACAGACTTCATCTAATTACCCTGATGACTTACTTCTGCGGCCCAGAGCCTGATCCGAGCCGTTGATTGGCTGCATCGCTGCGCTTCCTCTCTGGTTCACTCGTATCAAACAGAGCCTCACATTTCTCAGTCAGCTTCTGGTCGTCTCCATCCGCCCTTCTGACTCTCCTGTTGCCTCCTTCCTCTGATCCATTCTCGCCTCACAGCTCCATCTGATTTCAGAGGCGGGCCCCAGAATTACACACCTCTAATTACTTAAAGCTTGTAATTTAGCTTGTAAACACGCATTAATTAAGAAAAGAAAATCCTCCCCGTGCATTATTTATCAATTAGTCGCTGGGTCCCGTTGCCTGGTTACGGCTGCAGCTGCTGAGACGCTGTGGCGTCTGTCAGAGATTTACGGTTTTAACGGGGATCTGACCCGTAGGCAGCTTCGACCTTTTTACTCGCTGTACGGTGTCACAGAGAGGCGACGTTTTCTTCAATCACAGCCAGCCGGCGGCGGTGGGATCTTATAGCATCCTGTTCCCCGACTCATTCCCGTCTAACACGACCTTAATGCAGCGCGCCTCAGTCATTAGGTCTGCGTTCAGGCTGCTGAGACGTTAACACATCGCTCTGAGTCCGTCTCTGAGTGCCTCTGTCACTTCATCACAACGAAGTTTTACTGCAACGCGACACGGATGTTGAGTTCGCTCTTTAACTTGTTTGTTTCTTTGAGTCTTTGTGTTTGCATCTTTGAGTCTTTCTTTCAGGTTTTATCTTTTTGTCTTGCCTGTTTGCATCTTTGAGTCATTGTGTTTGCATCTTCGAGTCTTTGTTTCTGGTTTTATCTTTTCGTCTTGCCTGTTTGTATCTTTGAGTCTTTGTGTTTGCATCTTTGAGTCTTTATTTCTGGTTTTATCTTTTCTTATCGCCTGTTTGCATCTTTGAGTCTTTGTGTTTGCACCTTTGAGTCTTTGTTTCTGGTTTTATCTTTTCGTCTTGCCCGCTTGCATCTTTTCGTCTTTGTTTCTGGTTTTATCTTTTCGTCTTGCCTGTTTGCATCTTTGAATCTTTGTTTCTGGTTTTATCTTTTCATCTTGCCTGTTTGCATCTGAGTCATTGTGTTAGTATCTTTGAGTCTTTGTGTTTGCACCTTCGAGTCTTTGTTTCTGGTTTTATCTTTTCGTCTTGCCTGTTTGCATCTTTGAGTCTTTGTGTTTGCACCTTTGAGTCTTTGTGTTTGCACCTTCGAGTCTTTGTTTCTGGTTTTATCTTTTCGTCTTTCCTGTTTGCATCTTTGAGTCTTTGTTTCTGGTTTTATCTTTTCGTCTTTCCTGTTTGCATCTTTGAGTCTTTGTTTCTGGTTTTATCTTTTCGTCTTGCCTGTTTGCATCTTTGAGTCTTTGTTTCTGGTTTTATCTTTTCGTCTTACCTGTTTGCATCTTTGAGTCTTTGTGTCTGGTTTTTATCTTTTCGTCTTGCCTGTTTGCATCTTTGAGTCATTGTGTTAGTATCTTTGAGTCTTTGTGTTTGCACCTTAGAGTCTTTGTTTCTGGTTTTATCTTTTCGTCTTGCCCGTTTGCATCTTTGAGTCTTTGTGTCCTGTTTTAACCCAACCTTTGTGAGGTCTGTGTTGTGTCTTGCCACTTACTGCTCTGCCAGGACACCGGAGATCACCATTAACTTCTGGCTCAGGTTCAGTAAAACCCTTCCACATCAGGTTTGGGGTTAGCTCTGCTGTGTTCGCCTTCATGTGGATGTTGGTTCATCAAAGCAGCAGCTCCACAGACTTCATCCAATTACCCTGATGACTTACTTCTGCGGCCCAGAGCCTGATCCGAGCCGTTGATTGGCTGCATCACTGCGCTTCCTCTCTGGTTCACTCGTATCAAACAGAGCCTCACATTTCTCAATCAGCTTCTGGTCGTCTCCATCCGCCCTTCTGACTCTCCTGTTGCCTCCTTCCTCTGATCCATTCTCGCCTCACAGCTCCATCTGATTTCAGAGGCGGGCCCCAGAATTACACACCTCTAATTACTTAAAGCTTGTAATTTAGCTTGTAAACACGCATTAATTAAGAAAAGAAAATCCTCCCCGTGCATTATTTATCAATTAGTCGCTGGGTCCCGTCTGTCAGAGATTTACGGTTTTAACGGGGATCTGACCCGTAGGCAGCTTCAACCTTTTTACTCGCTGTGCGGTGTCACAGAGAGGCGACGTTTTCTTCAATCACAGCCAGCCGGCGGCGGTGGGATCTTAAAGCATCCTGTTCCCCGACTCATTCCCGTCTAACACGACCTTAATGCAGCGCGTCTCAGTCATTAGGTCTGCGTTCAGGCTGCTGAGACGTTAACACATCGCTCTGAGTCCGTCTCTGAGTGCCTCTGTCACTTCATCACAACGAAGTTTTACTGCAACGCGACACGGATGTTGAGTTCGCTCTTTAACTTGTTTGTTTCTTTGAGTCTTTGTGTTTGCATCTTTGAGTCTTTCTTTCAAGTTTTATCTTTTTGTCTTGCCTGTTTGCATCTTTGAGTCATTGTGTTTGCATCTTCGAGTCTTTGTTTCTGGTTTTATCTTTTCGTCTTGCCTGTTTGTATCTTTGAGTCTTTGTGTTTGCATCTTTGAGTCTTTATTTCTGGTTTTATCTTTTCTTATCGCCTGCTTGCATCTTTGAATCTTTGTGTTTGCATCTTTGAGTCATTGTGTTTGTATCTTTGAGTCTTTGTGTTTGCATCTTTGAGTCTTTGTTTCTGGTTTTATCTTTTCGTCTTGCCTGTTTGCATCTTTGAGTCATTGTGTTTGTATCTTTGAGTCTTTGTGTTTGCATCTTTGAGTCTTTATTTCTGGTTTTATCTTTTCTTATCGCCTGCTTGCATCTTTGAGTCTTTGTGTTTGCATCTTTGAGTCATTGTGTTTGCATCTTTGAGTCTTTGTTTCTGGTTTTATCTTTTCGTCTTGCCTGTTTGCATCTTTGAGTCATTGTGTTAGTATCTTTGAGTCTTTGTGTTTGCACCTTCGAGTCTTTGTTTCTGGTTTTATCTTTTCGTCTTGCCTGTTTGCATCTTTGAGTCATTGTGTTTGTATCTTTGAGTATTTGTGTTTGCATCTTTGAGTCTTTATTTCTGGTTTTTATTTTTTCGTCTTGCCTGTTTGCATCTTTGAGTCATTGTGTTTGCATCTTTGAGTCTTTGTTTCTGGTTTTATCTTTTCGTCTTGCCTGTTTGCATCTTTGAGTCATTGTGTTTGTATCTTTGAGTCTTTGTGTTTGCATCTTTGAGTCTTTATTTCTGGTTTTATCTTTTCTTATCACCTGCTTGCATCTTTGAGTCATTGTGTTTGCACCTTCGAGTCTTTGTTTCTGGTTTTATCTTTTCGTCTTGCCTGTTTGCATCTTTGAGTCATTGTGTTTGTATCTTTGAGTATTTGTGTTTGCATCTTTGAGTCTTTGTGTTTGCATCTTTGAGTCTTTATTTCTGGTTTTATCTTTTCTTATCACCTGCTTGCATCTTTGAGTCATTGTGTTTGCACCTTCGAGTCTTTGTTTCTGGTTTTATCTTTTCTTATCGCCTGCTTGCATCTTTGAGTCATTGTGTTTGTATCTTTGAGTCTTTACTTCTGGTTTTATCTTTTCTTATCGCCTGCTTGCATCTTTGAGTCTTTGTTTCTGGTTTTATCTTTTCGTCTTGCCTGTTTGCATCTTTGAGTCATTGTGTTTGTATCTTTGAGTCTTTGTGTTTGCACCTTCGAGTCTTTGTTTCTGGTTTTATCTTTTCGTCTTGCCCGCTTGCATCTTTGAGTCATTGTGTTTGTATCTTTGAGTCTTTCCTTCTGGTTTTATCTTTTCTTATCGCCTGCTTGCATCTTTGAGCCTTTGTGTTTGCATCTTTGAGTCTTTGTTTCTGGTTTTATCTTTTCGTCTTGCCTGTTTGCATCTTTGAGTCATTGTGTTTGTATCTTTGAGTCTTTGTGTTTGCACCTTCGAGTCTTTGTTTCTGGTTTTATCTTTTCGTCTTGCCCGCTTGCATCTTTGAGTCTTTGTTTCTGGTTTTATCTTTTCGTCTTGCCTGTTTGCATCTTTGAGTCATTGTGTTTGCATCTTTGAGTCATTGTGTTTGCATCTTTGAGTCATTGTGTTTGCATCTTTGAGTCTTTGTTTCTGGTTTTATCTTTTCGTCTTGCCTGTTAGCATCTTTAAGTCATTGTGTTTGTATCTTTGAGTATTTGTGTTTGCATCTTTGAGTCTTTGTGTTTGCATCTTTGAGTCTTTATTTCTGGTTTTATCTTTTCTTATCACCTGCTTGCATCTTTGAGTCATTGTGTTTGCACCTTCGAGTCTTTGTTTCTGGTTTTATCTTTTCGTCTTGCCTGTTTGCATCTTTGAGTCATTGTGTTTGTATCTTTGCGTCTTTGTGTTTGCATCTTTGAGTCTTTATTTCTGGTTTTATCTTTTCTTATCGCCTGCTTGCATCTTTGAGTCATTGTGTTTGCATCTTTGAGTCTTTATTTCTGGTTTTATCTTTTCTTATCGCCTGCTTGCATCTTTGAGTCTTTGTTTCTGGTTTTATCTTTTCGTCTTGCCTGTTTGCATCTTTGAGTCATTGTGTTTGTATCTTTGAGTCTTTGTGTTTGCACCTTCGAGTCTTTGTTTCTGGTTTTATCTTTTCGTCTTGCCCGCTTGCATCTTTGAGTCATTGTGTTTGTATCTTTGAGTCTTTCCTTCTGGTTTTATCTTTTCTTATCGCCTGCTTGCATCTTTGAGCCTTTGTGTTTGCATCTTTGAGTCTTTGTTTCTGGTTTTATCTTTTCGTCTTGCCTGTTTGCATCTTTGAGTCATTGTGTTTGTATCTTTGAGTCTTTGTTTTTGCACCTTCGAGTCTTTGTTTCTGGTTTTATCTTTTCGTCTTGCCCGCTTGCATCTTTGAGTCATTGTGTTTGTATCTTTGAGTCTTTGTGTCTGGTTTTATCTTTTTGTCTTGCCTGTTTGCATCTTTGAGTGTAATAAATGGTCTAAAATGTGAACAAAACAGACAGAAACAAACGTTTTATTCGGGTCTATTTATCATAAATCTTTTTTATTTCCCTCTTTTCTTTTATTTAACATAGGAAAAGTGTTTCTTTAGTATTTTTGGTACTTCATTATTGCTCTTTTTTATCATAACTCATTGTTTTATTTCGGCTATTTTTGCACTGGAAGGGACTCGGTACGGATTCTGATGTCTGCACTTTCAGTCACTTCTATAATCATCAGACATCAGCTCATTTAGGAGGTAAAAACCCACAGAAGCAGTTTGTCTGAAGCAGCAGCATCCAGATTAAATAGATTAAATCATCTTAAAGCTGAATTTCAACAATTAAACGCCAGGTCTCTACGTTTTTAAAGAAGTAACATCCCAAACATCTGTTGAGGATATTAAAACATTAACATGGAGCTCCTGAGTGAGACTTTTTGATGCCCACGTGTGCGTAAAAAGTGGAAACATGAAGTCGTGCAGGGCGAGCTGACACATCATTAAGCTCCTCCGGCTTCCACAGAGGACGGCCGTGACCTTCCTCTCCTCCTCCAACATGACACCGAACATGCTCGGCCTCCCCCGACTCCTCGTCCTCCTTTCTCATGACGAGGACACAAACGAGCTGAAAAGGTGAAACAAAGATTCGTCCCTGGCAGGATCTGCTGTTCCTGCCTGCTGGGCTTCACCTCCAGCCTCAGAGGCCGGTGGTCCGAGCAAAGTGCTCAAGTTACCGTGCAATAAGTGACTCCTTATTCGATTGTGTGTTTGGGTTGGGACTCGTAAACACAAAATAAACTAAACTGAGAACTGCTGTAACAACAGAACTGATCATTCATGAGCGATGAAGAAGAACTGGGTGAAGAAATGTGTGAGATGCATAAAAGTTTCGTTTCCTCCAATAAAAGAGAAAACGAGGCCTCAACTCTGACAATGTTTAAATCCAGGCTGAAAACAGTTCTATTTAGCTGTGCATATGACTACTGAAAGTATTTTATCTGCACTCTTCACTTTTAAATTAATTAATTAATGATTATTTTTTATTTTATTTTATTTTATTATATTTTATTTTTAATGATTTTATTGCCTTCTTGTGATTTTATGTAGCTGTGAAGCACTTTGAAATGCCTTGTGTATGAATTGTGCTCTATAAATAAAATTGCCTTGCCTCAACGGACTCCTTATACGGCTCACATGCGAGCACAGGAAGCCGTAAAAGGTTTGAAAACTTAAAAATCAGCGAGCTTAACCCGAACTGAGCTGATGAGGAGAAGAGGGGCAACGCATTTAAAGGAGTTTTCAATAAGACGCAGATAAAATTAAGCTCATTTTAACCAGGAGCTCATCGTTTTAGACTCTGAATGAGGAAGTGGTTCCTACAGCGAGGTGCCCAGGTCCTGTGGCTGCAGAACCAGCCCAGATCATCAGCCCTCCACCACCGTGCTTGACAGCTGGTGTGAGGTGTTTGTGCTGATATGCTGTGTTTGGTTTCCTCCAAACGTGCTGCTGTGCATTCTGAGCAAACATCTCCACTTTGGTCTGCTCTGTCCAAAGGACATTGTTCCAGAAGTCTTGTGCTTTGTTCAGATGCAGCTTTGCAAACCTGAGCTGTGCTGCCATGTTCTTTTTAGAGAGAAGAGGCTTTCTCCTGCAGCCCTTCCACACAAGCCATACCTGTTCAGTCTGTTTCTAACTGTGTTGTCATGACCTTTAACCTTTAAAATGCTAACTGAGGCCTGCAGAGTCTGAGATGTAGCTCTTGGGTTTCTGACCTTGGGGTGACCTTTAACCTTTAAAATGCTAACTGAGGCCCGCAGAGTCTGAGATGTAGCTCTTGGGTTTCTGACCTTGGGGTGACCTTTAACCTTTAACATGCTGACTGAGGCCTGCAGAGTCTGAGATGTAGCTCTTGGGTTTCTGGTTTTATCTTTTTGTCTTGCCTCTTTGAGTCTTTGTGTTTGCATCTTTGAGTCTTTGTTTCTGGCTTTATCTTTTTGTCTTTGCCTGTTTGCATCTTTGTGTTTGCATCTTTGAGTCTTTGTTTCTGGTATTATCTTTTTGTCTTGCCTGTTTGCATCTGAGTCTTTGTGTTTGCATCTTTGAGTCTTTGTTTCTGGCTATCTTTTTGTCTTACCTGTTTGCATCTTTGAGTCTTTGTTACTGGTTTTACCTTTTTTGTCTTGCCTCTTTGAGTCTTTGTGTTTGCATCTTTGAGTCTTTGTTTCTGGCTTTATCTTTTCGTCTTTGCCTGTTTGCATCTTTGTGTTTGCATCTTTGAGTCTTTGTTTCTGGTATTATCTTTTTGTCTTGCCTGTTTGCATCTTTGAGTCTTTGTTTCTGGCTTGATCTTTTTTGTCTGGCCTGTTTGAGTCTTTGTGTTTGCATCTTTGAGTCTTTGTTTCTGGCTTTATCTTTTTTGTCTGGCCTGTTTGAGTCTTTGTGTTTGCATCTTTGAGTCTTTGTTTCTAGCTTTATCTTTTTGTCTTGCCTGTTTGCATCTTTGAGTCTTTGTTTCTGGCTTTATCTTTTTTTGTCTGGCCTGTTTGAGTCTTTGTGTTTGCATCTTTGAGTCTTTGTTTCTGGCTTTATCTTTTCGTCTTGCCTGTTTGCATCTTTGAGTCTGTGTTTGCATCTTTGAGTCTTTGTTACTGGTTTTATCTTTTTTGTCTTGCCTGTTTGCATCTTTGTGTTTGCATCTTTGAGTCTTTGTTTCTGGTATTATCTTTTTGTCTTGTCTGTTTGCATTTTTGAGTCTGTGTTTGCATCTTCGAGTCTTTGTTTCTGGCTTTATCTTTTTGTCTTGCCTGTTTGCATCTTTGAGTCTTTGTTTCTGGTTTGATCTTTTTGTCTTGCCTGTTTGCATCTTTGTGTTTGCATCTTTGAGTCTTTGTTTCTGGTTGTATCTTTTTGTCTTGCCTGTTTGCATCTTTGAGTCTTTGTGTTTGCATCTTTGAGACTTTGTTTCTGGCTTTATCTTTGAGTCTTGCATCTTTGCATCTTTGAGACTTTGTTTCTGGCTTTATCTTTTCGTCTTGCATCTTTGCATCTTTGCACCTTGCTGGGACGTCCACTCCTGGGCAGACTGACAGCTGTTCTGAATGTTTTCCACCTGTGAATAATCTTTCTCTCTGCAGAACGATGGACTCCAGATAGTTTGGAAACGGCCTTATAACCCTTCCCAGGTCGATGGGCAGCAGCAGCTGCTACTGCCCCTCTTAGCTCCTGTGGACGCAGTCAGGGTTCACTTAGTTTTTCACACGCCGCTTTGTCCTGTAAATAATGACACGGTGTAACGTGCTGCTGAGGATGCGCGTTCTTTTGAATCTGTGCAGTTCACCTGCAGAATGATCTCTTGTTACAGATTGTTACAGTTAAATAACTCCCTCCATCTCCGTCGTGCTGCTTGTGTTCAGCCTCCAGCTGATGCCTCATAATGATCCTCCTGCAGCTCACAGACCGAAGGACAGATACAGTAATTGTACTTTATGGTATCCGAGAGCCCGGTATGCCTCGTTATACTCGACTCTTTGACCGACATGCATCTGTCATCACCGCGGAGACTCAGAGAGACAAACATGGCAGCTGCCCTCAGTCTAAACATAGACATCAGAGCCGGCAGACTCGCCTTCTAATTAACCTTTCGCCAACGTAGGCAACGATGTCGAGGAGGGCAGAAGCTCGGCGAGGCCGCCGGAGTCGACTTCCTCGCCGTTACAGCCGGGTGACCACAGCGGCCACAGGTCAGAGACGATGGTCTGCAGTCCCCACAACACCAAACACATCCGTTTGTCTTCAGTTTCAGAAGCAAACCCCTGATCATTATGTTGTTGTTACGGGCCAAAGTGTAAATGAGCTACGTACCACTCGTTTCTTTGGTGGAAACCAAAGCCACATTCAGCCCAGTTTGGTTAAACCTCAGTGCAGAGATGGGGACTCGAGTCACTGTGACTTGGACTCGAGTCGCTGTTTTGATGACTTGTGACTTGACAAAAAATAAAAGACTTGAGACTCAACTCGGACTTGGAAGTTAAAGACTCGGCACTTGACTTGACTTGAGACACGATGACTTGAATGACTTGAGTGTTAAGCATCTAGCATAACTTCCAACTTTGTTCGCCATTTGAAGATCCATTCTGACCAGTAAGTGCTCGTCAAATTAGCTAATATTATCCTGTTAGCCTAGCCGGTAGTTAGCTAACGTTAGCTTGATATGATACGGGGTGGACAGGTTGGACACATTGGCCAATGATGTTTACTGACAGTTACTTAAATCTTTGTGTTTTCTCTTTATTAAGATCAGATTCTGCAGCTAAAATTGCAATAATAAGGTGACTTGACTTGATTTGCCCAAGAAAAAATTACCTGAGACTTGCATATATGTGACTTGGTCCCATCTCTGCCTCAGTGCGTCTTTGTTGATCTTAAACAACAAGATCTTCTTCGTTTTAACTCAGTTTATCTACAACTCAAGTCATTTCAGCGGCTTTATGGGAAAACTGAGCTCGATTAAGTCCAAATCAGTCCAGTTCGGTCTCTCTACACTCAGTGGGGTCACATGGCTCTGAAAGGATCGGATTATTGGCCAAATTACAATAAGAATGAGTTGAGCAAGGGTAATTATCCTTGGATTGGTTTGATCTCATATGAAACACTGTTTAACATTTATTTTCCACTTTTTATTCCCCAGTTTTCTAAGGTTTGATCTCATAAGTCCATCACAATCCTTTAATTCTCTGTAATTAGTTTTACTTCCCGTTTGGTTTTACCTGTTGTTGCAGTATTTATACTTAAATAACTACACGGCTTTCTTTGTCCTTTCGAACATCATCTTACCAACCACTGATATCTAAATTATGTCCCATTTGCTGCCAAATTCAGGCTTTAAAATTCATCTTTATGTCCTCATTATTATTTCAGAGGTGGAGACACAAAATGACGGCGGTTTCGTTGTTTTGTTGGCATGAAGGAAGCAGAACTTTGCAGCTCGTGTCTGATTAAACAGGCAGACTCGTTAGTGTCATCCAGCCCAAATGAGCAGCTCCACCTGCGACTGCCAATATTTTTAAGCCACTTAGTAATGAGCAGATCTGGCAACAAAAGCTGCCTCCTGCGCGAAGTGAAACCAACAGCCGCAGTCGGACACATGTTGGATTTGTCCTTTAAAGTGCGAGTGTGTCATGTTGTGCGGCTCCAGCCTCGTTACTATGGCTCCAGCATGTCTTCATCCGACACAGCAAGGCGGCGATTAGCATGTCAAACACTGACAGAGACGGGAATCAGCTGCAGTCTGTTCGTGGCGCCAGCTGATCGTTACACGGCCAGACGGACGGAGCAGAACACGTAATGCCGTAGGAGGCGCGGTTCACTCAGACTAACTCCAGGCTCCTGAACACCGATAATGACTCCGCGCCGGCCCGTTAAAACACGCCGACACGCACTCCTGATCTCATTATTTCCATTACATCCGCCTCTCCTCCACACTCTGTCCACCCGCCCACCGCATCCCGAGGTTCCCATTAAACGCTGCTGAAGTAGACCCCTCCATTAGAGACGCCAACCTGAAAAACCGCAAACACCCCCCAACACAGGCCTCATTACACAGCAAACAGGAAGTGTGTGTCTCCGTGTGCGTTGCCCATGTTGTGGGGACCACCGATGACCTGAGAGGACTCTCACGCTGTGTTCGAAACCGCATACTTCCATACTGCATACTACATACTGCATACTACATACTACATACTTCCATACTACATACTGCATACTTCCATACTTCCATACTACATACTACATACCCATCGATCAGACAGTATGCAGAGCGTTTACCCACAATGCATTTCGCTCCTGCCCGAGCCGAAATCAGCCGGCCTGAAGCTGATTTCTCTTAAGCTGTAAACTCTGTAAACTTTAGCAACATTTGAAACATTTTCAGGTGAGAAAGTAGTCGTTTAGATCCCCAACGTGTTGAAAACCTGACAAAATACCGGCTGTTTACCATTTTGTTCCCACGAATTCGGCACTACTAAAGCTAGCCGCAGTGAGCAACGCACTTCCGGTTATTTTCACAAAATAAAATACCCGTTGCCTTTTATCATAGGGAAAGCCATTACCATACAATTGGTGCTTTTGTTTTGAAAACAGGAAGTGAACCTACCCTCGTTGTAGCTAGCTTGAAACTGCCGTTTTGACAGGAAATGACGATCGGCGACGTCACGTTACGTTGCATCTTGGGTAGTTTGAGTATGAGTAGTAACCTCATGATGCATACCCAACATTTCAGAGAATCTAGTATGCATCCGGGAACTTAAAAAAAGTTAAAGTTAGTATGAGTAGTAGGAGTAGTAGGAAAAGAAGGAGAAGTATGCAGTTTCGAACACAGCCTCAGAATTTTATTGGATGGATGGATGGATGGATGGGTATAGAAGATGGATGGATGGATGGATGGTATATAAGATGGATGGATGGATGGATGGATGGTACAGAAGATGGATGGATGATGGGTATAGAAGATGGATGGATGGATGGATGATGGGTATAGAAGATGGATGGATGGATGGATGGATAGATGGATATGTATAGAAGATGGATAGATGGATGGATGGATGGTATAGAAGATGGATAGATGGATGGATGGATGTGTATAGAAGGTGGATGGATGGATGTGTATAGAAGGTGGATGGATGGATGGATGGATGGATGGATGGATGGGTATAGAAGATGGATGGATGGTATAGAAGATGGATGGATGGATGGATGGATGGATGGATATAGAAGATGGATGGATGGATATAGAAGATGGATGGATGGATGGATGGATGGTATAGAAGATGGGTGGATGGATGGATGGATGGATGGATGGATATATAAGATGGGTGGATGAATGGATGTATGGGTATGGATGAGTGGATGTATGGGTATAGAAGATGGATGGATGGATGGATATAGAAGATGGATGGATGGATAGATGGGTATAGAAGATGGATGGATGGATGGATGGATGGATGGTATAGAAGATGGGTGGATGAATGGATGTATGGGTATGGATGAGTGGATGTATGGGTATAGAAGATGGATGGATGGATGGATATAGAAGATGGATGGATGGATGTATGGGTATAGAAGATGGATGGATGGATGGATATAGAAGATGGATGGATGGATAGATGGGTATAGAAGATGGATGGATGGATGGATGGATGGATGGATGGATGGATGGATGGTATAGAAGATGGGTGGAAGGATGGATATAGAAGATGGATGGATGGATGGATGGATGGGTATAGAAGATGGATGGATAGATGGGTATAGAAGATGGATGGATGGATGGATGGATGGATGGTATAGAAGATGGGTGGATGGATGGATGGATGGAGGATGGATGGTATAGAAGATGGGTGGATGAATGGATGTATGGGTATAGAAGATGGATGGATGGATGGATGGATGGATGGATGGATGGATATAGAAGATGGATGGATGGATGGATGGATGGATATATAAGATGGATGGATGGATGGATATATAAGATGGGTGGATGAATGGATGTATGGGTATAGAAGATGGATGGATGGATGGATGGATGGATGGATGGATGGATGGATGGATGGATGGATGGATATAGAAGATGGATGGATGGATAGATGGGTATAGAAGATGGATGGATGGATGGATGGATGGATGGATGGATATATAAGATGGATGGATGGATGGATGGATGGATGGATGGATGGATGGATGGTATAGAAGATGGATGGATGGGTATAGAAGATGGGAGGATGGACAATCTGAAGCCAGAATACGAGACTCGGTGAGTTAGGACGGATGCTACAGCCCACACCATGTAAACATTTGTGTGAGTGTTTTCTGTTGTTCCACAACGACAGCCCACTCTGGCAGACAGCTGTACAGACACCAGCTGTGCAACATTTACCATGTAACACACCGACAGACACACTATCTGTTGAGTCAGGTGGTGCACAGCCTGATGGAGGAAGAGCGCCGAAGCACACAGATGGTGACACGCCATCTGTGCGTGACCCGTCATCCCGAATTCAGAGGAGCAGTTCAACAGTACCGAGGCAACACTCAGGACCAAATCTACTCATCCACCAATTCATATCCCAACAGGTGATATGAAATACCAGGAAATAGTTGTGTGCTGACAGGTACTGATCCAGAACCACCGATAACCTCATTCTCAGTCGGTTTCTTTAACGTCATCACCCATAGACACAGCTGACCATTCAGAAAACTGAGGCCGCAAAAATACTGACTTAACTGGTCACAGAAGTAAGTCTAAACTAAGTCCTGAACCATGGCTGTGAGGGAAGGGAAAGGAAAGGTAATCCACTATTTCCATTTATTCTTTGGAGGTGAACAGATCCCCCCAAAGCCAGTCAAGAGCCTGGTTGGGACCATTAAGGACACCATGATGAATACCACGGCACTCCAAACCAAAAGCGTGTAGGAGAGCTGGCTCATAGCGGTGGAGACATCAGGGCTACTAGGCAAACTCAGAGCTCGGATACACCAACATGGAAGGATACTTCTAGTCTACAACATCCTGCTGATAACTGGGGATTAGGGAGCAAAGCGAGCGCCTTCCCGCACAAATGGTTGCCCTTCAGCTGTCATTCCCAAGAGTTCATGATGACCCGGGCAAGGGAGGCACTGCTGGGCAATACCAAAATCTTCTTTGCCAACACAGTATAAAGAACTAGCAGATCGGTTCCAGCACAGCATGTTAGCCGATGCAGTTTCGAGCAACAACAAACAACAAAGCAGTCGATGGCCAGAGAGAAGCAACAAAAATAATCAGAGCCAGCAGGAAAGTCCCTGGCAACACCTTGGGGCTGAAGGTGGAGAACGCCAAGATTCTCTAGCCCCTTTCACACTGAGGAAGAACCCGCGTTTAATTCCCGTATTTAGCGTGTCCGCTGTTGTGTTCACACTGACGACCCGGGCTGCCGCGTCAACTCGACTCGCCTTTCGACCCGCGTCGGACCCTAGTCTTTCTGCCGAGCCGAGTTTGGTGTGAACGCAATCGACGCGGGTCGGACGTGGGCGTGGCGTGACATGAGGAGTTTAAAAGACAGAATGGACAGCTGATTCAGAACAACAGCGACAGGTGAGGACAAGTTTTACTCTGTTTTACATCAAGTTCGAGACATTTTTGAAGATGGCCAACTGGGGAGACAAGGAGGTCCGCGAGCTCCTCAGCCCCCGAGCAGAGGACGTTATTTACCGCCACATGTCGGGGACGGTGAAAGATGGACCTCTGCTGGAAGGGTTGGCGAGAAAGATGGGAGAGCGCGTTTTCCCACGCAGCAAGATGCAGGTGACCAACAAACTAAAGGCCATGAGGAAAAAGTTCCATGCGATTAATGACCACAACAACAGGAGTGGCAGAGGGAGATTTCCTCAACTTCAAGATTATAGTGCTCTTGTATTCTCCGCATATGTTCTTCGGCGGCATCCCACGTTGTGACCATCCACACCCCGTAAAATAACATCTCCATGAACTGCATATACAATTGCAAATACAAGTCCTCAAGGTGTCCCGCCATTGTTTGTTTGAAAAATTTGATGCAGACAGGTGTATTTAACCCTACCTCCGACGCATGGCTTGTGCCTACGTCATTGTACACGCCCAGCATTTGATGTGTTACGTGTGACGCTCTGCCACTAGGCCACGCCCCCTGAACTCGGCTTCAGGCGACACGGATCACCTAACACGCCAAGCGTTCATCCAAAATGGCCGCCTTCTTGTGGACGTGGGACCATGGCGGCATGAGACTTTTTTGTGCGTCTGGGCATGATGAATGAGTGTACCGAATTTTGTCGTCCCACGCGAAACTAACCTTAATGCGGGACCAGTTTTAAGCATCGTAGGGGGCGCTACAGAGTCAATGAGCGACTCCCAAAAATATAAAGTTTAGATTCTTTCATGTCGTCAACTGGCAGGTGGCGCTCGCAAAATTTCAAGAGTTTTCGAGCACCTTTTGCAAAGAATAAGAAGAAAGAAAGAAAGAAAGAAACCTTACAGATACATTAGGGTCCTTGCAGTTTCACTGCTCGGTCCATAATTAAACCGACACTCGTCACCAATCGGTGTGAGTAAGACGGTGAGCAGTCCTGACGACGTTGGCGTGTTGGCGGGGCTCTGAACATGACTTCATCCCAACTGCTCGCCGCTGAATAATGACCAGAGGACGGAGCGGCCTACACACAATCTGACCGAGCTGCGCCCGTGTGTGTGTTGTGTAATCCTCGTCATGCAACCAACACGGCCAACGAGCCAAAAGCTGAGTCAGCAGAGAAATAAAAATGGACAGGTCTGATTCATCAGTGCGAGCTGACGGAGGAACGGTGACATCGTTACTAGAGCTGGTATTTCAGGCCCAACCGGAGCCAACAACACATTTCTGATTCTTCACCGGCTTCCAGTCAGCTGACACCGATCTCACTGTAAAGACTCGCATTACAGCAGTGAAAGGTGTTACCTGAAGCCTTCAAAATGACCTTAAAAACAGAATATCTCCTTAAACAGGAAGGTTGTTTATGAATCTGAGGAGATATTCAGTGACTCACTTTATTTTCTATTTTTATTCCCCATTTTTCTAAGGTTTGATCTCATAACGAACACTTTATTTTCTACTTTTTGTTATCAGTGACAGAAACTGATGCTTTAACATCAAGATTCAAACTAAGCTCGTTATTCAGCCACTTCAGGGGTTTGTTATGTGGACTCAGGTCAGTGTTTCCTGCTGTCGGGGGGTGTTATGATGTTTTAAAGCGCCCCGCTCTTAAGAGAACAGCAAAAGAACAACAGGCCACCAGCTGGTTTTGGGTCGAAAAGGTTCCACCAACTACCCGAGTTGGACAAAGTTCTCAGAAAATGAAAAAGCAGCACGACGTGACGACCGACTCCAACATGAAAATCCACCAGAACCGGTCCAATCTGGTCCCGATCAAACCAACAATCCCTTTAAACCGGACGGGGGAAACTTTTTCCTTTTTTTTTTTGCAACTGTACTATGTACACACATTTGATGGAGAACAAATGATGTAAATGGCGGTGGCCTTATTATTTATTAAGAATTGAATGGGGGTGGGAATCTATAAGCTTGTCTTCGTCCCACTCCTTTCCAAGCTTATTTGAATTTAAGTTGTATAAATGTACTTCTAAAATACTACGAATAAGTTCAGTTTGTGTATTGTACAAAAATTGTAATGTACTTAGCCGCTTGTTCTGTATATTATTTTTGCTTGGAATAAACTAAACTAAGTTATTAGCATCGTAGCGTCAGCAATAAATGTTATTTGTGGGTAAACCTAAGCAGCATTATTGCTATAATTAAGCTGTAATTTACCAACCTGCTGTTTAACAAGCCCAGAATCCCTCTTAATTTTATTGATATCTGTAACTGTGTTGATGCTTTTTCTTTTTAAAGGATAGATTAAAGTAGAAATAAATAGATATAATTCATTGGTTTAAAAAAAGTAGACTCTTCTCAAAGATAGTAAGGATATTATAGTATGTATGTGGATGGGTTTGCATTAACTGGCAGAGTGAGGTCTGGATGTCGAGCTCAGGAAACATCAGACTGAACATTAGTGGGAGATGCTCGTTAGGACACTAAAGCTCCCACAAACATCCAGAAAGTCTGCAGTCACCAGAAGAATTAACGGAAGAGCACCGTGTTTGGGATTTGTAGTCTGATACAGATCCGTGGGCTTTGGGCCGAGAAGCCGCCGGATGAAGGTCGGCTCAGCGGGAGATCAGCACGCTGTCTGAGAGCAACAAAACTCCACTCATTATGTAACTTCCATTACAGCCACTGTTAAAAAAGGATGCCCCGAGTTCCTTTATTATTCACACTCTTCTTCCGCCACATTTCAGGAGTAAAAATTACTTTAAAAATCATTAAAATGAATTTTAAATTAGTTAATTAATTAATGATTATTTTTTATTTTTATTTATTATTATTTATTTTTATTTTTTTGTCCTTCATATATATCCATTCTTTCAAAGTTTTTTTTTAATTATTGACAAAACACAAGACAATCATTGTACAGAGAGATTATTTTGTATTTTCTGAACAACATGACACAACCCATAACCCTGCCTAAACATGGACAGACACATACAACTACAAGTAAAAAAGATCACCAACCATATTTAGAAAATGTAAATATGTGCCACATAAGTGAACAATAACAAAGAAACAAGGCAGTAGAAAAAAGTAAAAGAAAAAGGGGAAAATCAATTAACACATTGACTACCAGCGGTTTTTACAGAATTATGTCGAAGAATCCCAGCGTTCTAAACCATTTTTTGACGTTTTTTGTACAGTCACAGCATATTATGTGATAGGGCCACTGAAACATGTTATGGCTCGTTTGAAAGCTGAGACTTTAAACTCTTTGTGGGTCAGAACTGCGTGTCTCTAGGTGCCGCCATTAGCGAGCTATCCTTAGCTAAACCAAGGCGGGTATCCACCAAAATCAACAACAAACTGAGATATCGGCTTCCCTTTCCCTCCAAGCGTGATCGCAGCACGTTGCAAAGCTAAGCTAAGCTAACCTGTTCATAAGACCGCCTCCTGACTTGTCACGTGTCTTCTTCTCCTTCTTGTTGTTTGTTTATGTTACTTTACCGTCACCCTCTGGAAACCGACACGTGCGATTGGACAAAATGCGGAAATGCAAAACAATCAATGCAGCGTTATCAAAATTGTTCTTGAGTTGACGCAAAGCCATTGGCGTAATGATCAAAATGTCCAGATGATGACACCAGTTTTTGACTGCCATCTATGTCAGTTCTGTTCATCACATAATTACAAAAATCACACAGAATGTGCATTAGAATGTATAGATTCAGAATCCATAAAAAAAAAACGTAAAAACGTATTTTTACGGTTTGGGAGCCAACGCATGGGCAGTAAAAACGTAGTTTTACGTGACTTGGGAGTCAATGTGTTAAGATAAAAGAGATAAAAGAGGGGGGGGGGGGGGGGGGGCACTCAGATATTATTGTTGTGGGTTTCTCATAAAATACCAAAAAGGGGGACCATATTTTGTATTATTCTCAGATCCCTGAATAGTGTATCTGATCTTCTGGATAGTTTTAGGCAGATTCAAATCTGGAGCAATGCCAAAAATTATTTTTCATTTTTTAATGATTTTATTGCCTTCTTGTGATTTTTTGTAGCTGTAAAGCACTTTGAATTACCTTGTGTACGAATTGTGCTCTACAAATAAAATTGCCTTGCCTAAAAGGTTTAATTTGGAGTGGTGGAATAACTTTTAAAATGTCCTGCTTGCCAAACAAACACAGAGAGGAGGTTTACAGACCACACTCTTCTGCACTGTAATGCACTAAATTTAGACAACTGACTCCACAGATCCTGCCCTTTATGACTCAAAATGGTTCAAATCTGAAAAGACAACAGAGCTGTGATTTAAAAAAGAAAGAAAGAAAAGCAGCAGCAGGCACGTTTTCCTCTGAACAGATTTAGCCTTTCAACATGAAATGCAATCTATTTTTATCTGCTGGGAGTATTTTTAGCGGCAGCGGGGCTGACTCTCTGCAGCTCACTTACACTGTTTCAATATTAAACAGTCAGAACGAAGGCTGCTCATCCAGAAAGTGATGTTGTTGTGTTGTTGTGGAGCGCAGGAAACGTAACGCTTCCTCCACCTACACACAGACCAAACATGCATTAAAAATGAAGCCAATGAAGACAACACACACCTACTGTGTCCTGGTGTTGTTTTGTTATCCTGAGCAGATTATTTCATGAATTCCTTCTCTTTCCTCTTCACCTCACAACAACCGTTTAAAGTAAGGCTGTTGAACCGTTTAGCTAATTGCTTTAAGCTAACTTTACCATGTTCATAAAAAAATACTTCACAGATTAACTTAACAGTAAGGTAACTAATATTTATGTATTTAAAATAACCCACTTAAAGCTAACTTAGCTATGTTCATAAAAGTATATAAACTAAAATTACCCATTAAGGCTGTTATTGTTTAACTGCGCAGCTGATCACTTAAAGCTAACATTTTTATTTTCATAAAAGAATTCTAACCTAGTTAAAACTAATAATGTGCTTGAAAGTACGGTAGCTAATGCTTACCCTTAGCTTTTAGTTAGCTTTAGCATAAACCAAACTGTAACAGATAAAATTAAGCATATAGCATGGTAGCTAATGTTTAGCTTTTCCTTAGCTTTAGCATGAACCAAACTGTAATGCTATGCATGACACCAGAATGTAAACTGAGAATTTAAAGTTACCCACTTAAAGCTAACATGTTCATAAAAGTATCCGAACTGAAACTAAGCAGTTAAAGCTAGAATTAACCATAAAATAAGACTATTACTGTTTGACTGCTTTAACTGTTTAGTTAGTCACTTAAAGCTAAAATAGCCTCACTCAAAAGTATCCTCACGTAAACTAGGCAGTTAAAGCTAAAACAAGCCATTTAGTTTGGAGCCTAATGTTTAGCTTTTCCTTAGCTTTAGCATAAACAAAATTGTCATGCTAAGCATCACACCAGAATGAAAACTGGGAATTTAAAGTTATCCATGTAAAGCTAACATAGCCATATTCATAAAAGTATCCCAACTTAAACTAAGCAGTAAAAGCTAAAATTAACCATAAAATAAGGCTGTTACTGTTTGAGTGATTTAACTGCCACTTAAAGCTAACATAGCTATGCTAATAAAAGTATCTAAACCTAAGCTAAACTGTTAAAGCTAAAAATAACCATAAAGTAAGGCTTTTACTGTTTGACTGATTTAACTGCTCACTTAAAGCTAACATAGCTATGCTAATAAAAGTATCTCAACCTAAGCTAAACTGTTAAAGCTAAAAATAACCATAAAGTAAGGCTGTTACTGTTTGACTGATTTAACTGCTCACTTTAAGCTAACATAGCTAAGCTAATAAAAGTATCTAAACCTAAGCTAAACTGTTAAAGCTAAAATTAACCATATAGTATGATGGCTAATGTTTAGCTTTTCCTTAGCTTAAGCATGACCAAACTGCTTAAGTATGAGAACCAGAAAGTAAACGTAGACTTTAAAGTTACCCATTTAAAGCTAACATAGCTATGCTCATAAAAGTATCTTAACCTAAGCTAAACTGTTAAAGCTAAAATTTACCATATAGTATGATGGCTAATGTTTAGCTTTTCCTTTGCATTACAGTTTGGTCATGCTTAAGCTAAGTATGAAAACTAGAAAGTAAACTTAGACTTTAAAGTTATCCATTTAAAGCTAATGCTAATCATAAACAGGTGTAGTTAAAGATGAAGCTGCTCATCAAATAAAATAAGTTTTAACCAGAGATAATGGCAACAATTAAATAAACTTCCAAAACTAAACATTAAGTAACAAAAGTCAAGAGTTATGAAAGTTATTTTCATTCACTAAATATGCGTCAGACTCGTTGTTAACAGTAAGACTTCGTGCATGTGGATGAGCACAGATTCCATCAATAACCAACCATCAATGTGTCCTTTAATCAACGCTCACGTACGTAATATTTCATACGGGCAGCTGTCAGTTTGTGTTCCACCTGTCAGGTGAACAGGATCTCCATCCTCCCTCCATCAGACACCACCCCTCCCTCCTTCAGACACCACCCCTCCCTCCATCAGACACCCCCCCTCCCTCCATCAGACACCACCCCTCCTCCACCCTCCTTCACCTCCGCCTCCTCCCATCCTCTGTCTGCTTGTTATGGAGGAAGCAGGTCGGGCTGAGATGGATCGCTGCACAAACAAATGTTTGTTCTGCCCTTCGCAAACCCCAGAGACACACACACACACACACACACGGAAACACAACGCACACACACAGGGAAACACAACACACACACACACACGGAAACACAACGCACACACACAGGGAAACACAACACACACACACACACAGGGAAACACAACACACACACACACACACACACACACACACACACACACACACAGGGAAACACAACACACACACACAGGGAAACACAACACACACACAGGGAAACACAACACACACACACACACACACACACACACACACACGGAAACACAACACACACACACAGGGAAACACAACACACACACACACAGGGAAACACAACTCACACAGACACACAGGGAAACACAACACACACACACACAGGGAAACACAACACACACACACAGGGAAACACAACACACACACAGGGAAACACAACACACACACAGGGAAACACAACACACACACACACAGGGAAACACAACGCACACACACAGGGAAACACAACGCACACACACACAGGGAAACACAACGCACACACACACAGGGAAACACAACGCACACACAGGGAAACACAACGCACACACACACAGGGAAACACAACACACACACACACAGGGAAACACAACGCACACACAGGGAAACACAACGCACACACACAGGGAAACACAACACACACACAGGGAAACACAACACACACACACACACACAGGGAAACACAACACACACACAGGGAAACACAACACACACACACACAGGGAAACACAACGCACACACAGGGAAACACAACGCACACACACACACACACACACACACACACACACACACACACACAGGGAAACACAACGCACACACACAGGGAAACACAACACACACACACAGGGAAACACAACACACACAGGGAAACACAACGCACACACACACACAGGGAAACACAACACACACACACACACACACAGGGAAACACAACGCACACACACAGGGAAACACAACGCACACACACAGGGAAACACAACGCACACACACAGGGAAACACAACACACACAGGGAAACACAACGCACACACACAGGGAAACACAACGCACACACACACAGGGAAACACAACACACACACACACACACACACACACAGGGAAACACAACGCACACACACAGGGAAACACAACACACACAGGGAAACACAACACACACAGGGAAACACAACGCACAAACACACAGGGAAACACAACACACACACACACACACACACAGGGAAACACAACACACACACACAGGGAAACACAACACACACACACACAGGGAAACACAACTCACACACACACACACACACAGGGAAACACAACTCACACACACACACACACACACACAGGGAAACACAACTCACACACACACACACACACACAGGGAAACACAACACACACACACACAGGGAAACACAACTCACACACACACACACACACAGGGAAACACAACTCACACACACACACACACACACACAGGGAAACACAACTCACACACACACACACACACACAGGGAAACACAACACACACACACAGGGAAACACAACTCACACACACAGACACACACAGGGAAACACAACTCACACACACACACACACACACAGGGAAACACAACACACACACACACACACACAGGGAAACACAACTCACACACACACACACACACAGGGAAACACAACTCTCACACACACACACACACACAGGGAAACACAACACACACACACACACAGGGAAACACAACACACACACACAGCTTCCACCGGTCGGACGTATGCGTGGATGCTGGTGGGAATGACTGTGGGAGGGGGTTGTTGTGCATTTTATTTCTAATTATTTCTGGCGTATTTTATTTTTCTGGTTTATTTTTGTGTGTTTATGTTGTGTTGTTTACATGATCATTGTTTAGTCTTTATAGTTGTTTAAATTTACTAATGTGAGAGAGTCTGTGTGTGTTTTTGGGCACCAGATGTCCACCAATTATTGTGCTCACACAGGGGGCTGGATGGAGGGATGGAGGGATGGATGGATGGATAGAAGGATGATGTATAAATGGATGGATGAATGGATGGATGGATGGATGGAGGGATGGATGGATGGATGGATGGATTATTAGATGTATAAATGGATGGATGGATGGATGGATAAATAAGTGGATGGATGGATGGATAAATGGATTGATGGAGGGATGGAGGGATGGATGGATGGATGGAGGGATGGATGGATGGATAGAAGGATGATGTATAAATGGATGGATGAATGGATGGATGTATAAATGGATGGATGGATGGATGGATAAATGGATGGATGGATGGATTATTGGATGTATAAATGGATGAATGGATGGATGGATGGATAAATGGATGGATGAATAAGTGGATGGATGGATGGATAAATGGATTGATGGAGGGAGGGATGGATGGATGGATAGAAGGATGATGTATAAATGGATGGATGAATGGATGGATGGATGGAGGGATGGATGGATGGATGGATTATTAGATGTATAAATGGATGGATGGATGGATAAATAAGTGGATGGAGGGATGGATGGAAGGATGGAGGGATGGAGGGATGGAGGGATGGATGGATGGATAGAAGGATGATGTATAAATGGATGGATGAATGGATGGATGGATAAATGGATGGATGGATGGATGGATGGATGGATTATTGGATGTATAAATGGATGATGGATGGATGGATAAATGGATGGATGAATAAGTGGATGGATGGATGGATGGATAAATGGATTGATGGAGGGAGGGATGGATGGATGGATGGATGGATGAATAAATGGATGGATGGATGGATAAATGGATGGATGGGTGCATTATTGGATGGATAAATGGATGGATGGATGGATAAATGGATGGATGGATGGATGGATAAATGGATGGATGGATAAATGGATGGATGAATAAGTGGATGGATGGATAAATGGATTGATGGAGGGAGGGATGGATGGATGGATGGATAAATGGATTGATGGAGGGAGGGATGGATGGATGGATAAATGGATTGATGGAGGGAGGGATGGATGGATGGATAAATGGATGGATGGATGGATGGATAAATGGATGGATGGATGGATGAATAAATGGATGGATGGATGGATAAATGGATGGATGGGTGCATTATTGGATGTATAAATGGATGGATGGATGGATAAATGGATGGATGGATGGATGGATTATTGGATGTATAAATGGATGGATGGATGGATGAATAAATGGATGGATGGGTGGATAAATGGATTGATGGAGGGAGGGATGGTTCATAAAAGAAAGAATGATGGGATCAGAGGAAGGAAAACATGAAGGAAACAAGGCCAAAGTGATAATTAAACATTAGGGAGGAATAAGAGGACGGAAAAAGCAGTGAAAGCAGCTTTGTACCGAAGAGATAGAAGGATGGAAAAAAAAGATGGGAGCCAAGAAGTGAAAGAAAAGAAAAATGATGAAGGGATAAGTAGTAGAAAATGAAGAATGGATTAAATGACAGCAGAAAGAATCTGCAAAAAAAGAAGGGAGTAAAGAGAGAAAAAAATAAAAGAAATGGGGATTCTGATGGAGAAGGGATGGAGGGATGGGTGGATGGAGGGATGAAAGATCTGCCAATCAGCATTGAAAGGTCAGAGGTCAGGAGGAGGAGGCGGGTCTTTACAAGCCTGCTAACATAAAGCAGAAGAGGGGTCGCCATGCTTTTTATTTCCAATCAGTTCCTCTATCTGTCCCCTGGTTTCATCCCTCCATCCCGACGCAAGTGGAGGAAAAGATATTAAAAAAAGAGGAGTAGATGAATCAAACTGCAGCCTCATCAGAAAATAAAATGAGAGGAGGAGGAGGAGGAAAAAGGATGAATGGAAGCCGGTGGAGGTGACAGACGAGGCTTAATGAGAGACGGGTGGATGGAGGGATGAAAGGAGGGGTCACATGATTTATTCAGAAGATGGAGGGGATGAGGGGGGGGGGGGCGGGATTAAGACCGCGAGCTGCCACCTGAACCACGAACACGGAGTCCCGCAGGACCGGAGAGCAGGTCTGAGAGGCTGTTAATGGTGGCCAACACGACTTTAATCAGATTTCAGCTTCACACACACACACACACACACACACACACACACACACACACACACACACACACACACCTCATGGGGTGTGTGTGTAAATCAGGGTTTGGCGAGGAGGTGTGGTCATTAGTGCCAAGTCCCATATGCTGCCCGCCGCCACTGGAGGGAAAACCCCGGGGACACACACACACACACATGAAGACACACATGAAAACACACACACACATTCTCGTACTTATTGCAGAGTAAGGACCGCGTAAAACCACTCACAAAGTGAGGACCAGTATTTCTAGTTCACTTAGAAACAAACAAAGTGTCATTCCAGACACTCGGTGGCGTAGTGATCCGATACACTGCTTCAGATTTTGAGAAGCACAAAAGATTTTAATCTGTGTTAAACTTTAGGGGTGGAAAATTGACACTTTGGACATTCTGAGGTCCTACTGAGAAAATTAGAGGATAGCATCTATATAACCTGAGGAGGTCATCTAGAGCAAGAGCCACATTGGCAGCAAAATCAAGGGAAGAGCCACTTTTACCACAACATACTAAAGTCCCCTTTTGCAAATATGCATTTCTACATATAAAACATCCCACAAAAAAAGAAACAACACACAAAATTTATTGTTATTGTTACCATATTGTTATAAGCTGCTATGCGAGTGCGAGCCGTGCAATGAGTATCTCTGATCTACAGGGAAACAAAGTGAGGACCGGCCAAAAATGACCTCACTTTGTTGGTTAAAAACTTGACGTGGTCCTCACTCAACAGTAAGTGCAAGAAAACACACAAACACACACACTGCAATATGCATGTGACCAGCAGGGGGCAGAGTGGTGCTAAATGCTACCAGATGTAAAGATGAGCTCGTGGAGAAACATCGCAATTACTCATATATTTACGAGTTATTTACGAGTTATTTGTATTTTTGGATTTTGGGAGGGAACAGATTATCTTCTGCCAGTGACAAACTTCACCCAAGTTTAACCTTTGACCCTTTGACTTTGTCACATCAGATGGGAGGACGTGATTAAATTCACAAACTCTAACTCTGTTTTAAGAGTATAAACATACAAAGAGTGAAAGTATTTACAGACTACGTAAAAGCAGATTAAAATGTTTCCAGACTGTCGCTCTGCTCTAATAAAATCCTGATTTTAGAGCCACAGAATCAGCATTAAAGCAGCTTAAAGACGGCGTCTGAGCAGAGAATTCAGCTGGACTGAGATGGACTCAGATGGACTCAGATGGACTCAGATGGTCCAGGATCTCCCACAGAGGAGGTCTGGAAGCTTTTTCTTTATCAGCTAAAAGTCTTTCATTTTGATCAGGCATCCTCTGACGCATCAGTCGGTATTTCTTTGCTTCTGTATACTTGGATAAGGACGTCGGTCCAGTTAAATGACCGAGTGGTGCTGCAGAATATCCCTTTAAAGACGTGTGGGATCGCAGCGGGGTCAAAGGTCGGCTTTCTTTGACGTTATGAGGTGACAACATCCAGAGCGTTCCTGCAGCTGAGGAGAATCCATCAGCGATCATTCGACCTAAAGTTACGACCGCTCGATCGGAAACACGCCTGAATAATTCTCCCTTTGCTACCGGGTGGCCCCCGCTGTGCGTCTGGGGGCGGAGCTTCGCCGTCTCCGGGGAATCCCGCCGCCTGATGAATCGCAGAGATGAAGAAATATCAGAAAGAGCTCCACCCCTCCCCCATCATCAGAGCATTAATGAAGACATTCATCTCCCTCCATCCCTCGGTCTATTAGAACCTCATTTTGTCGCCTCCATCCGTTCTCACACCCTTCTTCCTTCCTTCCTTTCTCACCCTCCTCCTCTGTCTGCGTAACCTCATTCCCTCGCCGTTTCTCCTCCCTTTCCTTACCCCCATTCTTCTTTTCCCTTAACTTTTCCTCCTTCTCTCCTCCCCTCTTCCCCCCCTCCCTCCTCACGCCGGGCCTCAGGCAACACATATGGCGGTCACGCTTCCACACCATTAAACAACGCCAACCGGTGCCCCCTGTTGCCGCCTCCTCACGGAGACCCGGTCCCACCACTCATTTAATCTTCCCTCCATCCTCTCCTCCATCCCTCCCTTCATCACGTTAATGCCCACAATCCTCCGCTCTCGCTTGTTTTGCTCTCTTTGCCGGCACTTCCTCATTGTCTCTCCAGATAAATGTGTGTGTGTGTGTGTGTTCTTGTTTTTGTTACCGTTGAGGGTCCCGACAGGGAGCCCACCAACAAAGTGGGGCCCTGTGTCTTCCACTTCCACTCCCTGCTGCAATGCTTTTATTTTATGTAAAGCACTTTGAATTGTTTGTATATGAAATGTGCTATATACATAAATTTAATTTGATTTTTATTTTTGGGGCCCAAAATCCTGGATCCCACATTGGAAACCACTTTAAAGCAGCTTGGGATGCTCTCCCAACATGCCTCATGCATTTCTTTTGCTTTTAACTGTGTTTTAAGTTTTTATTCTATTTTTTTTCCTCTTTAAATTGCTTGTTTTTAATGCTGCTTTATGCTGTTCTTTTAAATGCCTTGTCTTTATGTAAAGCACATTGAGTTGGCTGTGGTATTAAATGCGCTGTATAAATAAAGATGCCTTGCCTTTTAACTTGGCCCATTTGGTAGCGAAAAACTAACACGGTTTCAAATTGTGTTTATTGAAAGTGATTTTTAATATCAAGATTTTTTGGGGACTTTTTTTTTCATAGTTCTAGGACCACAAGAAAGGGTGGACCCCACAACTCACCAAACTCCCATCGGTCCTGCAGTGGGAGGTTAACAAGGATGTGTGTGTGTGTTCTTGCACTTAATGTTGAGTGAGATTGGATTATTTTATAAATAATTATGATTACATTTAATTGAATTCCAATTGGCTTGAATTGGACTTTATTATCTAAGTGCCTTGAGATGACATTTGTTGTATTTGGCGCTATATAAATAAAAATGAATTGAATTGAAATCAAATGTTTTTAACCAACATAGTGAGGTCATTTTTACATAGTGAGGACATTTTGGCCGGTCCTCACTTTGTTTCCCTCTAGATGACCTCCTCAGGTTATATAGATGCTATCCTCTAATTTTCTCAGTAGGACCTCAGAATGTCCTAAGTGTCAATTTTTCACCCCTAAAGTTTAACACAGATTAAAATCTTTTTCTGAATCTTTTGTGCTTCTCAAAATCTGAAGCAGTGTATCGGATCACTACGCCACCGAGTGTCTGGAATGACACTTTGTTTGTTTCTAAGTGAACTAGAAATACTGGTCCTCACTTTGTGAGTGGTTTTACTCGGTCCTTACTCTGCATTAAGTACGAGAATGTGTGTGTGTTTTAAAGTGTGTGTGTGTGTGGAAGGAGGAGGGGTGATGGTGGTTAGGGCTGTGAATGAGTGGTTTCCAAGGCAACGCAGCCACACTGCCGCAGTGGATGTGCAGGGGAGGTGCAGAGTGTGAGGAGTGTTGAGAGAGTGAAAATGAGAATGAAGGAGGAATTTGTGCTCGTGCACGTGCACGTGCGTGTGCATGTGCACGAACTGTGCTGCAGTGCCAAGGACAGAGAGGCATTACAGACGCACCCGTGTGCAAACTGTCGCCGCACGACTTTAACGGGATGCGAGAGTGCAGCTCGCAGATTGTTGTGAATGGAGCTCGACTACGATGTGAAAGAAACTGAGTCACAGAAAACTCTTAAAGCACGAATAATGAACCCCGTTACAACCTAAAGGGTCCTGATCAGCAGTTCTGCAGCTTCCTGAAGCTCTCTCAGAGTTTCTCTTTGGACATTTTCTGCTTCTTCCCTCATCTTCAGTCCAGTTTTTTCTTTGTTCAGCCACTTAACTCTGAGCTGTGAACCATTCAGGCAGGAAAAAGGCTCCTAACTCAAGGGATGAACCAGTGTTGTGTCCACATTTTAAACTGGATCTTTAGGCACTTTGTTCCCAGCAGCCTGTCACAGAGACACATCATTTGTTCCCATTTCTTTAGCTGCATCTGTGAAAAACAGCTTCATAGTTTCAACTTTTTTGTACATTTATGTTAAAACTGCTTTCAGTTACCAAAAGAGTCAAATTAATATAAGAAATTCAGTTTAAAAAAATCCTAATCCCAAAAAAATGAACGTTATCACGTCTAAAAGTAGAAAAGTAGGAAAAAAACAGACAATAATAAGAATTATATGTTATTCAACATCAAGAAAAAGTAAATAAGATTCAATTTAAAGCTTAAAAAAGGAATATAAGATATAATCTAATGACTAATTATGGAACAATTCATATAAATGAAATGATTAAACTGTTTTATGTCACCAGAAATGAATAATCTAGAAGCTCTTTGTGGGTTTTAGACTGGAATTAAGATTTGTTCCCATTTCTTTAGCTGCATGTGTGAAAAACAGCAAAGATAACACAGTGTGACAGACAGAAAACAGGATTTCTGCAGCAACAAGGTGATTCCCAAAGAGCTGTTAGCTGAAAACTTGGCATATCTCAGCATGGTGTGCAGTGTGTCCTTAAAACATTTGAGGAAACTGGACAAGTGGAGGACAGAAGAAGAAGTGTCAGGCCTAAAGAACTATCTACAAACTCTGGTTCTGCCTCAGATTCTGGGTTTATGTTCATGTTGGAACATGTTTCAGTGAATCTCTGCAGCTGCTTCCTGCTTTTTATGGAAATATTTAAACAGAATTTTTAATCAGTTTTAATTTGACAGTTAAGTGAGATAATTTGTTTTCTTTAACATTGTAAACTAATAATTTTGATGGTTATATAAATAATTCAGTTACGTGTCATAGAAATAAATGAAAATATAATGACAGCAACATAAACTATAAATAAGGATCCATAGATCTGTATTTTTATTTTATTTATTTTCATCTAATTTATTTTAGATTTAACAAATTTAACCAATTTTCTTGTGACTTTTATAATATTTTTGCAGCTCAGTGTTTTTAATTTTTAATGTTTATTTATCAAATGCAAGACAAAAATATGAAGTGTATACAGGAATACAAGTAATTTTCTTTTTTTCTTTTTCCAAACAACTTAAGAACTTGTGTACATCCCACCCTCCCCTCCCTTAGGTCCTTTACATGTTGTAGGATTTCACAGAGAATAGCTAAATAAAGACAAAAACAACAACAATTAAGAGCACTGAGGATAATTAAAATAAATAAATAATAAAAAAGAGGTAGACAAATAAATACTATAATAATAATAACAATACGTAATAATAATAATAATACATAGAAATAATACTAAAAATAATAACAAATAAATACAAACGACTAAATAAATGATACAACGTGAGTATTATTGGCTGCTAACTCCCCCATGCAGCTCAGTTTTTAACAGTTCTTTCATCCTTTTGATATTTCATATTGAACTTCATACGTTTTTGTTGCCTAACCTCAGATTCTGGGTTTAGGTTCATGTTTGAATACGTTTCAGTGAATCTCTGCAGCTGCTTCCTGCTTTTTTATGGAAATAAATAAATAAATAAATGAAGCTGGATCTTCTCCCGGCTGTACTTTCTCCTCCACACTGTGACAACTGTGCACCGAGGCTCCATGTTCTGTTGTTATTAATAGTGGCTCCAGCTGTCAAACTGCTGGTCAGAAGGAGCTGCAGAGCGAGTGGAGGAGTTTTACCACGACTTGTCGGCAGCGATTCCCGGCCGGTCATTAGAGGCCGAGTTGTTTGTGTGACTGACACCAGGATGTAAAACCGACTCAAACAGACAGAGCCTTCACTTCCTCTGCTTCTGTTTGGACCTCAGCATCAGTTTAACCTCCCACTGCTTCCATTGTCAGCAGGAAACACATGCACACGCACGTGCACTGAGCCACAGCCCAAGTGTAAAGCAGCCAAAGGCTCGTGGAATAAAGTGGGCGAAGATGACGGGGATTCCTGCAGCAGAGAGATGCCTCCACCTCCAGCTCTGATCTGCAGCTCCCCCCTGTGGCAGGGCTGAAAACTGCAGCCCCGAAAACACCTTTCAGACCATCTTTCTGGTTCTGCTGGTGTTCATAAACAGGAACACGGACCCTCTGCACCAAAGTCCGCTCATTTGGGTCATTTTAAGGCTCAGAAAAATGACAGAAAACCGTCAAATAAACACAAAACTGGACCTTAAATTAAAAAAGTAGCTTTAAAAGTTTCCCATAATATTAAATAGATGTGCTTAGCCTCATAAACAGGAACACGGACCCTCTGCACCAAAGTCCGCTCATTTGGGTCATTTTAAGGCTCAGAAAAATGACAGAAAACCGTGAAATATACACAAAACTGGACCTTAAATTAAAAAAGTAGCTTTAAAAGTTTCCCATAATATTAAATAGATGTGCTTAGCCTCATAAACAGAAACACAGACCAAAGTCCGGACTCTGTACCAAAGTCTGCTCATTTAGGTTATTTTAAGGCTCAGAAAAATGACAGAAAACCGTGAAATAAACACAAAACTGGACCCTAAATTATAAAAGTAGCTTTAAAAGACACTGTGAAAGTTAAGATTTCACTTAATTAAAGCCGCCACAATCAATAACTCAGTATTTACCACATTATTCCCTGACTTATATCCACAGAGTGGATAAAACACACTCCAGATGTTGTGTTGGCAGCTTATTCCACTGCTACATGTGACTGATTCATAGGTTAAATGATGGTCACTGTACTCCTGATCTTTGCTCAAAAGAAGGTTCATCTCAAATTCTGTGTTAAAAACCATCAAAGAAGATGGAATATTTAAGTTATATATTATTTAGGCACTAGATTGTTAATGTTCAAGAGTTTATCCCCAAATATTAAAAACAAAAGACCATACATGCTGCTGTTTCTCCTGAAAAAAGCTTTAAAACAAACATAATTCACAATGTTTCGTGTAGTTTTTATCGTTATTACTGTCACCGTGCACAAAAACACTTTAAAGCCTTTTTTAATCAGCTTTTCCTTGAGCTCAATGGTTGGAAAATCCTTAAGGAACATTTAAACTGAGGGTCTGAAACCAGAAATGTTCAATAAATAATCCATAAAAAGGGCTTTAGATACTTCATCCATTGCAATCTGATCGTTTTGTTATGCAAAAATTGAGTCATATTAGAGAAAATATTGAGTATTATCACTTCATTATCCAAGTTACTAACTCAGGATATTATTCATGTTTATCCTCATGGACTGGACGTATACAACAGGTATAATAAAGATCCAAACTTCTGTTTCTGAGAGTGAAACCAGCAGGAGTTTGATTGACTATGAAACCGACATATTTCCACAGGACGAAGCTGAGGGGGAACATGTAGAAGAAGAATAACATTGGGCCGAGTTTAGAGCCCTGGGGGACTCCAAAAGAGAAAAACTAAAACTAAAAAAGGACGTTTATCCACAAATCAAAGAGAAGAAGAGCAAATATGCAGGAATCAGTGAACATTTACGCAGGAGGGTGGCAGCAAGCGTGAAATCAATCACACACACTGGAAAAAATGCCCCTCCAAAAATAAGTAAAAAAAAAAACAGCAAATAAAAGACGTTTTTGCTTGAAATAAGCAAAAAAAATCTGCCAATGGAACCAGTGAAAATCGGCTTGTCAAGATTTCTTGAAATAAGATGTGATATTTGGGACTTTTGAGATAAAAGTGATCTTGAAATTAGCTTAAAAACCTCTTCAAATGAAAAAAAAGCTTGTTTCATATGAAATCCGACTCAAAACAATTTGTTTTCAAGACTTTTTCATTTAACAAGATATTCCAGATGTATTGTCTTCAAACAAGTCCCTATATCTGGCTGAAATGGTGCTTGTTAGGCAGTTGTGTCTGATATTAAATGTAATGAGATATTTTGACTAGAAATGAGACAAATATACTTGGTAAGACTTTGATTTTTTCCAGTGCAAACGCACACACAGGCCTGTGTGCAGATCAGCAGGTCAGCCATTGATTAGCTGGTTTGTGCAGCAGGGTGTTCGGTGCACCTGAACCACTCAGGATGTCTGGCCTTTCACATGACTTTTTTTTTTTTACCTGCACATTTCCTCCCAGCATCTAAACCACCTTCGCAGCCTGTTTTCTTCTCGGGTTTCGTCTCTTTTCTGTCTGAACAAAGCTGCAGCACCGCGCTCCACTTCACGGCTGCTTTGTTCCGATCAATAATTCATGCTTTCAAACGCAAAGAGTGGCCGGATCACGCCGCCCGCACTCCGTCTGAGCTTCTACTGACACGATCCAGGCGTGATCCAACACGTGCATTTAGAGAGAAAAGCCTCCAGCCCATGTTGCTTTTATTGCTTTTGTTGCTTCTCAAAATCATTTGTTTTTACGTTTTCTTGATTTCTTTTGTTATTTCTCACTTTTAATCAACGTTTTTTTGCACCCAAACTTTGCACCTTTCAAGCGAATCTGCTCATTCAACAGGATTACTGAGACAAACGGAAACATTGACCAAGTTTAGGATGGAAAAGAGTTGAATAAAGTATAAGTATAACACAATGTTTAAAATGAGATCATGATGATAAAAGAAAAGAAAAAAACGAAGGTTTTAGTTCTGCTTTTCTGAACCGGCTAAAAGAGACAAAATGGAGGATCCGAGGCGCTAACGGGCTATAAAATGTAGCATCTCAGATACGCTTTCTGACTTATAAACGAATTAAATCATTTTCAAATCAATGCGCAAACTTAGAGGCAACCAGTGTAAAGACGTGTTGGTCAGCACTTTATTATTATGTAATTATAGCTGATTATTTGTGTTCATCGGTTAACTTTACGGTTATTAAATGTGCCACATGACCGCAGGTAAGCATGTTTCAGTGGTTAGCTTCACACATTTTGAAGTTATCGTGGACGTTCAAGAGGATCCATCCCAGAGCATTTTAAATTAAAGAGTAGAACAACAGAAAAAGCTGAATCAAGGAGGAAAAGGCAACTGAGAAATAAAGGCAACAGCAAAATCTACTGAAACAAATAGCTAAAATGCTATTCTTTAGCAACAGCACAGAGGATGGAGAAAGAGTTCGGTTTAGTCCCTGAGTTCCTAAAATCCACAATCATTTATTTTGTTATGTTCGTGGTCAAGTTTTGGTGGTTGTTCCCAAACCAGGCCAAAAAGATCAACTGGTTCCCTATTCTCAGCCTCTTGTTCATCCATTCTATCTTTTTCAGAATAATACAGAAGTTGATGCACTCTACTACACTCTCAGTCCTGGCATTGATATCATTTCCATGTGGCTCACAGAATGCAAACCAACCTGTGGACTCCAGGAACTCCTTCAGAGTTCCTTCAGAGTTCCTTCAGCTTCCGGAGACCATCTCCTCAAACTCTTTTTGATCACAGCTTTCCACTGAACAATGGGTGAAGGGGAGGAAACCCAGACTCTGATTTACCTTGTGGAAGACAACCTTTTGAGAATAAATAACAGAATAAATCCAAATTTTTATCCGTCTGGGTCGAGGAGCGTTTTCTCTTAAACTTCTCAGGGATTTTGGGGGTCTTTTTCAGGGCATTAGCAGGCTTTTAAGAAAGCTGTCGTCATGGCAACTGACCAAAAGAGATGTTTAAAAAGTGCCAGAAGTACGAGGAGAAATGGCTCAAACAGCACAGCATGTAAACCAGCAAAGAAAAATCTCTCAAACGTGAGTGTTTTGCAGAAAAAAAAAGCTCAGCGGGAAACCTTAAATACGGTCGGAGCCGCATCAGCTCCCACTGTGATGCAGCAAATTCAAAGCTAATTATATTAAAACAAATGCTTCCACATCCATCTAGCTTTTCATTAAATTCTCTTCATTTTCTATGCTCATTTTCTGATGCTTTCAGAGACTTTTTTTACTAAAAGGCATCTTTATGACTGAAGAAATCGTGAAAAACTGAAAGAAAGATGTAAAACCAGCCGTATCCTTCTTTAACCCTCCTGTTGTCTTATGGGTCAAAAGTGAGCCACCACCATGTTTAGCTGTAGAAAAAATACCTTAAACTATCTTTTTCAAACTTGAAATGTTGTGACTTTTCCTAAAGGGACCCCACCATTAGAAAAAGTCACACTTTAAATTCATTCAGTGACCTCATTAAGTCCACTGATATTTTAAATGGCCACCATACACCCAATGAAATGGTCGATAGTTTTAACACAATTTTAAGGAATTTTATAGACGAAGTAGCACCAATTAAAACAAAAACGAGGACTAGAGCTAAAATTTCACCATGGATAAATGATTCACTTCGAGCTTTAAAGAGACAATGCAGAGCTACTGAACGACTCTGGAGGAAAACCAAGTTAGAAGTTCACAGAGTGTCCCTCAGAGAAAAGATCTCCATCTATAACAATGCTGTGCGCCTGGAAAGAAAAGCTTATTTTTCCCGAATCATAACGGACAATAAAAATAACGCCAGAGTTCTATTTTCCACCATTGACCACCTCCTAAAACCCACTCCAACAAACGATCTCCTCACCACAGCGTCAACTGAAAAATGCGAGGAATTTGCAGCATTTTTTATTAAGAAGATAGTCGACATCCGGGAAGGGATTGGGGACTCTGTCCCCAACGACATCTCACCAGACCCTCTCCGAAAGCCGCCCAGCCTCCCATATTTTAGCCCGATCACCGAGGACGATCTCTATAAATTAATCAAGGACAGCAAACAGTCAACCTGCAGCCTCGACCCTATTCCCACTTTTTTCCTGAAAAACATTTTTAGCTGTCTCTCACCATACATACTTGATATTATTAACAGCTCCATTCTCACTGGCATTTTTCCCAACTCGTTCAAAACAGCTATAGTCAAACCACTCTTGAAAAAAGCAAACCTGGACCAAAGCATCCTCAACAATTACAGACCCATCTCCAACCTTCCCTTCCTCAGCAAAATCCTAGAAAAAGCAGTTTTTAAACAATTAAACGCATTCCTTTCCGAAAATGACATTCTGGAAAAATTCCAATCTGGGTTCAGAGCAAACCACAGCACTGAAACAGCTCTGACCAAAATAACCAGTGACCTCAGACGCAACACTGCTGCAAACAAGGTGTCAGCCCTGATTCTCCTGGACCTTAGTGCCGCATTCGACACATTAGACCATAGTCTACTTTTACACCGCCTTGAATCATGGGTGGGACTGTCCGGCCATGCCTTAAACTGGTTCAAATCGTACATCACAGACAGAACTTTTTTAGTCAGCATCGGAGATCATGTGTCCAGCAAATACGATGTGCCCTTTGGTGTTGCTCAGGGAAGCTGCCTGGGCCCTCTCCTCTTCTCCCTATACATGCTACCCCTGGGCAGTGTCATCAGAGAGCACAACATTGATTTCCACAGTTACGCGGACGACACCCAATTATATATCGCCATCGAGCCAAACCATTCCACCACCATCTCTGCTATATCCACCTGCCTCTGCGCCATCACCAAGTGGATGAACAGTAACTTCTTAAAGCTTAACGAGGAAAAAACAGAAGTTTTACTGATCGGCCCCCCGGATAAACGCCAAGCACTTCACCATTGCCTTGGTGACTTAAAAGTGCACACTAAAGACACTGTTACCAGCCTTGGCGTGATCTTTGACCCCGACCTGAGCTTCCGTCCCCATATTAACAACATTATCAGATCTGCCTATTTCCATCTTAGAAACATTGCCAAGGTGCGTGTATATGTCTCCATTCAAGATGCTGAAAAACTTTTGCACGCCTTTGTGACCAGCAGAATCGATTACTGTAATGCACTCTTCACTGGTCTCCCAAAAAAAATACTTGATAAGCTACAACTCTTACAGAATAGTGCGGCACGATTGCTTACAAAGACCAGGAAGAGAGAGCATATTACCCCTGTCCTGGCAGCCTTACATTGGCTGCCTATACCTTACAGAATCGATTTTAAAGTTCTTTTAACAGTGTTCAAGGCCCTAAACGGTCTCGCCCCTCCATACATCTCTGACATACTGTCCTTTTACACCCCTACCCGTTCCCTCAGGTCAGCTGACTCCAAACTCCTGAAAATTCCACCTCCCCCACCAAAAAAGATTGGTGAAGCCGCATTTGAGTTTTACGCACCCAAAAAATGGAATTCCCTCCCCTTGCATATTAGAACAGCCCCCTCTGTGGACACTTTTAAGAAACAGCTCAAAACACATCTTTTTACTCTTGCATTCCCTTAGCTGCCGTCATTCGTATATCAACACTCTTTTTTTCTGTTCCCCGTTGTTTTTAGTCAATTTGTGTGAAATTTGTTTAATCTCTGTATTGGTTTTTAAATATTTATTTTAATAAGTTTGATTTTAATTTTCATTACCTTTTTTTAACCTTATTTCTTGTGTCACTGTGCTCTATTCTTTGTTGCTTTTAATTTTGTTTTTTTAATTCTTTTATTGTTAGAGCACTTTGAGCTGCATTCTATGTATGAAAAAGTGCTTTATAAATAAAATTATTAATTAATTAATTAATTAAATGTGTTTATGTTTCCATGTGGGCTGTACACCACTAGGGTACAAAGATTGTCTTATGGGTTAAACGCCTATTTCTATTTCAATATAATTAATTCAGAAGTAATTACTTCACATTTATATAATAGCAATAATAAACCTTTATTATGTAAAAGAAAACTGAGAAAACAAGAAAACTGTTGCTCCAACTGACAGTTGGTTTGTGGTAAAAAAAATAAATAAAAAAAAGTGTAATCCTGAAAACTGGTGATTGTCTTTTTGTATTGTGTAACAAAAAATACATGATAAAAAATGTATTGAATTGAGTTGAATAGATAAATAACAGGTGGTTTCATCATACAAAATAGATTTTGGATTTAAAATTCAATTAAGTTGCTTTATTTTGGGGCTTTGGTAGGACAAAGAGGAGTAAACACAATGTTAAGACCGCACAAAGGGTTAAAATGTCTTATTAAACATGAGGCAAGGCCAGGAGGCCAAGGTTTTGACATTTAAAGGCAAGGAACTTCTATTTCACACAATCAGGACAATATAAATTGGTTCGCATCAAGCTGAGAGAGAAAAACGAGGAGAAAGAAAGTGGCAGAAAAGTGCAGACGTGTTCGATGATGGCGTATAAAGGTAGAAATCTCAGTTTTAGATGGTTTCCACGGCAGCTCAGGTTTGAACTAACCTTTCCAGGCCTCTTCAAACGTTGTTTTTGAGAAGTTTTGGGCCCACAAAATAAGAACTGGAAGCCAGTGATGCGTTCCAGGGGGTTAAAATCGTATTTATCTAAAAAAGGGACCCCTTCAGCTCCTAACAGCTGATATTTCCACACTGATTTAACCAGCGTTACCGACAGCAAAGGGTTAAACAGCTTCACCACAAACGCAGACAGCAGCGGATGTAAGAGAGTGTGTTCTGACCCGAGTTCAGCAGCTCCTGCTCCATCACTCCACAGCCCAGCACCTCCATCCAGTCGCCCTGGAAACGCACCTCCATCTCATAGGAGGGATGAGTGAAGGGGAAGTAGCAGTCGACCCACCTGACCTCCGCGTCTGACAGGGAAGAGGAGGAGGAAGAGGATGAGAAGGCCTGCGTCTCACAGCTGAAAGCCTGCCCGACGCTTGGTTTCTCACCTGCTCCGAACAGGTGCGTGACGAGTCGCGTCAGGGTTTGTTTCAGGTCGAACTCCACCAGCTTCACGGCCTCCAGGGTGTGCGTTTCCTGCTTCTGGGGAGTCCGCCGGCCGCCTCGCTCAAACAGAGACAGCTCGTCACCGCTCTTCACCTTCGAGAACAGCTGAGAGAAACCGTCAGGGGTCAGAGGTCAGAGGTCAGGGAGCAGCTTTAAAGTTTGACCAACTTTACCTGCGTTGCATCTAGGGCTGAGCAACGATTAAAATGTTTAATCTAATTAATCACATGATTTCTCTGATTAATCACGATTAATCGCATTTGTACGCAAAATCTCAAAAATGAATCCAAAAGTAGCGTATAGCTTTTAGCATTTAGCTTTATTTTAAATGTGCTGCCATATGAATGAAAGTGCCATAACATTTGTTGTGCAAACACACTTTTAACATCAGCATCTTTCTGTAGTTTTTATGTAGAAGCCTCGCTCCACTGTCTGTTTCCTTGAATGACTTGCTGCTATCAGTTGTGTGTTTTGCCTTTAACTCATTGGCTGCCAGCCATTTTCAGTGCAGAGAGACCCATACTGCCAAGTGTTTTACAGTATTTTGACTGATTTTCCAAGACCCACAGAAAAGTGTGTCTTAGGACTATGTACACACCGAAATTACCAAAAGAAAGAGTAGACTCTCTTCTTTCATCAGGAAAAAAAAGTTTGTTTCTACCATTTTCAGTCCTTTAGTAATAGACAGTAGAACATTGGTTGGTTTCACCAAAAACAGCTGTTTTTGACCAAAAAATTGAAAAAACAAGCTTTTTTTTGTGCAAATTGGCACTGCTGACACCTTGCGGGTAGTTTTGCCAGTATATTCTCTGTTTAGTGTTTACAAGACTAAGATTTAGTGACAAACTCCGCTAGATTGTTTCCCAGCCCGCTCCGTTAAAAAACGCAATTGTCGTCTATAGACGTCTTTGGCAGTCAGCGTTTTTTTTTTTAAATTGACGTCTATAGACGTCAATGGCAGCCAATGAGTTAAGTGATATTTTAGACTGGAACTACTACGCTGAGAAGACAATTCAACTTGGCAGTGTTTACAGATGACTTTGGTTCTGTCGACTCCACCGTCTGGAAGAACTTTAAAATGAAAATGGCCGAGTAAAAGTTCCGTACCCTTCTCCATGTTTGGTGGATACGCAGTTTAAAAAAAAAAAAAAGTCAAATTTTTTTTAATTTATTTTATTCTTGTAAAAGTCTGTTGCTCACAGGCTTTTATTTTGTAAAAGTCTGCTGCTCACAGGCTTTTATTTTGTAAAAGTCTGTTGCTGTCTGCTGTGGAACAGGAAAAGAAAGTAATCGGCGGATCCACCAAACATGGAGAAGGGTACGGAACTTTTACTCGGCCATTTTCATTTTAAAGTTCTTCCAGACGGCGGAGTCGACAGAACCAAAGTCATCTGTAAACACTGCCAAGTTGAATTGTCTTCTCAGCGTAGTAGTTCCAGTCTAAAATATCACTTAAAGGCAAAACACACAACTGATAGCAGCAAGTCATTCAAGGAAACAGACAGTGGAGCGAGGCTTCTACATAAAAACTACAGAAAGATGCTGATGTTAAAAGTGTGTTTGCACAACAAATGTTATGGCACTTTCATTCATATGGCAGCACATTTAAAATAAAGCTAAATGCTAAAAGCTATACACTACTTTTGGATTCATTTTTGGATTTTGCGTACAAATGCGATTAATCGTGATTAATCAGGGAAATCATGTGATTAATTAGATTAAACATTTTAATTGTTGCCCAGCCATTTAGAAAAGTATAAATAAAACGTAAATAATCCCATTTGGGCCCCACCTCGTGGTTGGAGAAGAGTCGGACTCCCTCCATCTGGTGGAAGACGGGGTAGTGACTGGCGTCGATCTCGTCCCGTCGGTAAACGTCTCCGGCCAACAGGAACGCATCCAGGCCCGACCTGACCAGCTCCGCCTGGTGGGCCGACGTGTGACCACGAAGCATCGTTGCTCTGGACACAAACCCGAACCCGCTCAGCGTTAAACTGAAGCACCAGACTGGTGCCGTAAAATCTGTTCCAAGCTTCCGTCTTTCTCAACAGAAACTGAGAAAGCTTGAATGTGGAAACTTTAGATGCCCAATGCAGCAAACACTCGCCTGTTCAGGTAGTAGTTGTCTCCTCGCTTCCTGCTGGCGTGGCCGGGCGGGATCAACACGCTGTCAGGCAAACACACAAAGATTCACTTTCTAAATCACTGCAAAGATTCCTGTTAAACCTGTTAATTAAAACACATCAGCCTTCAGTTATCAGGCCCCTCTCTGTGGAACCAGCTGCCAGTTTGGGAGGCAGAGCCTTCAGTTATCAGGCCCCTCTCTGTGGAACCAGCTGCCAGTTTGGGAGGCAGAGCCTTCAGTTATCAGGCCCCTCTCTGTGGAACCAGCTGCCAGTCTGGGAGGCAGAGCCTTCAGTTATCAGGCCCCTCTCTGTGGAACCAGCTGCCAGTTTGGCTTCAGGAAGCAGACACCCTCTCTACCTTTAAGATGAGGCTTAAAACTTTCCTTTCTGATAAAGCTTATAGTTAGGGATGGCTCAGGTGATTCTGAAGCATCCCATAGTTATGCTGCTATAGGCCCAGCCTGCTGGGGGAGCTCCCATGATGCACCTCTCCTCCCTCTGCTCTCTTTACTCTCCATGTACATGTGACATCATTGTCGTCATTAACTTGTGTTTCTCTTTCTCAGCAGGTATCCAACCTTCCCTTTGACATACCTTCCCTTTTATCTATCCTTCTATCTATCCTTTGATCCCGTCCTTTGACCCATCCTTTGATCTATCATTTGATCCATCCTTTGACCTACCCTTTGATCTATCCTTTGACCTACCTACCCTTTGACCTACCCTTTGTCCTACCCTTTGTCCTACCCTTTGACCTACCCTTTGTCCTACCCTTTGACCTACCTTCCCTTCGACCTACCCTTTGTCCTACCCTTTGATCTATCCTTTGACCTACCTACCCTTTGACCTACCCTTTGTCCTACCCTTTGACCTACCCTTTGTCCTACCCTTTGACCTACCTTCCCTTCGACCTACCCTTTGTCCTACCCTTTGATCTATCCTTTGACCTACCTACCCTTTGACTTAGCCTTTGTCCTACCCTTTGACCTACCTTCCCTTCGACCTACCCTTTGACCTACCCTTTGTCCTACCCTTTGATCTATCCTTCGACCTACCTACCCTTTGACCTACCCTTTGTCCTACCCTTTGATCTATCCTTTGACCTACCTACCCTTTGACTTAGCCTTTGTCCTACCCTTTGACCTATCTTCCCTTTGACCTACCCTTTGACCTACCCTTTGACCTACCTACCCTTTGTCCTTCCCTTTGACCTACCTACCCTTTGACCTACCCTTTGTCCTACCCTTTGACCTACCTTCCCTTTGATCTATCTTTTGACCTACCCTTTGACCTACCTACCCTTTAACCTACCTACCCTTTGACCTACCCTTTGACCTACCTACCCTTTGACCTACCTTCCCTTTGTCCTTTCCTTTGACCTACCTTCCCTTTGACCTACCCTTTGATCTATCCTTTGATCTACCCTTTGACCTACCTACCCTTTGACCTACCCTTTTTCCTACATTCCCTTTGTCCTTCCCTTTGATTTATCCTTTGACCTACCTTTCATTTGACTGACCTATCCTTTGACCTATCCTTTGACCTACCCTTTGACCTACCCTTTGGAAAATACGTTCTCTTCTAAAAAAAATTACCCTGAAACTCCTGATAAGCCAGTTCATGTAATGTGAAATTGTTCCTGTGAGTTACAGGAACGTCTATAACTGAGAGTCAGTGCATCATGAAGCTACTCACCTGTCGAAGTTCTGCTCCACAGTCACCACAGGACTCAGGTTGTCGTGGACGGAGAAGAGCGGGTTGCCCCAGCGACCGATGTAGGCACTGTGTCGGGATGAGAACAGTCTTTAGCACAGTTCTTTAGTTATCAGAAACAAACAGGCTGGACAGAAAATACAGAACTTGTCAGAAAGGTTGAAGCCCAAAACTGACGATGTAGGCAGGAAGTAGCCTTAAGCATCAGTTTTCAACGTGCTGGGTAAACACAAACTCCAACAAGGAAACGGTGATGAATAAACTCTAAACCAAGCAGCATGTGAAAGGGAAAATTGATGGTCTGAGCTGTCTTTTGGTTTACTTTTTGCTCCTGAATTCAGTTGTGTTTACTTTTGTTAGTACAGACCATGGTTATCTCCCAGCATGCACAGTGAAACCCCTACCGATGATCCAGAACCCAGCGCAGCCTCTGCTGTTCCAAAGGTCACTCCTCTGGTTCTGCCATTCCTACAAACAAGGCAGTCTCAGTCCAGACTGCTCTCATTGGTGGTTCCATGATGGTGGAACCAGATACCAGATGCTCTCAGAGCAAACTCATCTCTTCAGAGAACACCTCAACTCACACCGACTCTGGACTTCTGTCCTACTTTACTCTGAGATTGATGCATTAAAGCTGACACCGGGGTTTCTGACTGTACTGAAGCTTGAATGTTGTGCTTAACGGCTAAATCACCTTGAATAAAAGTGAGCTAAATAATTAAATATAAAATTAAGTATTAATCTCAGAGACCCCTCGGGGCTTTGACAGAGCGGCAGAATTTGATCCACAGGGAATAAGAAAATCCCCCAGACTGTCTTAAACTGGGAAAAAAAATGATAAAATATTCAACTGTTCAAACAAATTTAGATTTTGAACATATTAAGCAAATTTAACTGAGAGCCGATAACCAGCTGGATGCTCCCTCTCCTCTTTAGTCTGGAGGACGCAGCATCAGGTTCTGATCCATCTGACCACAGAACAGTTTCCCACTTCAGTCCATCTTAAACGAGCTTTGATCCAGAGAAGATGGACCAAACATCTGACTTCTTCTCTGCCTGATGGAGCTCTAACCTGCATCTGTGGATGTTACGCTGAGCTGTGTTCAGAATATGATTCCTGGAAGTGTTCCTGAGCCCAGGCAGTGATTTCCAGGACAGAATCAGGTCTGTTTTTAATGCAGAGCTGCCTGAGAGCTGCCTGAGGGCCTGACGGTCACAGAGATGTCTCCAGATCCTCTGAATCTTTGATGATTTTATGTTCTGTCGAAGATGGAAGATTCAAAGTCACCGTTTCTCCACAATCTGCAGACACGGTTTGTTGCAGATTGCTGAACCTCTGTACATCTTTAATTCTGCCTCTCTGAGGCGCTCTCTTTATACCCGATCAGATCAATGACCTGTTGCTAATGAACCTAATTAGCTCCATCATGCTCCTCCAGCTGTTTCTTTTCACTTTTCCAGCCTTTTATTGCTCCCATCCCAACTTTTCTGAGACGTGTTGCTGCCGTCAGATTAAAGATGAGCTCATATTCATCATTAAATAATAAAATATCTCACTTTCAACATTTAATATGTTTTCCCAGGTGAATAAATATATCGCAAATCAATTTATTTCTGCCTTTATTTACATTTTACGCAGCATCCAAACTTTTTTGGGCATTGGGGTTGTGTTATAAAATGCTCTGTCATGAAAAACAGCAGATGATGAAGTTTCCATCTCGTTTGAGGCCTCTGGCCTCAGATCTCTGGCCTCAGGCCTCGGGCCTGAGATCTCCAGCCACTATCAGAGCAGACAGGCTTTCCTAAGGACTGAAGTTCACGACCTGTAAAATGGCAGAGTCATAAAGCACTGTCAGCCATTAATAATGACTTATTAATGCAGGTTTAACCGTGCGGGGCCAGAGCGCCGCCTCAGCCTGATGATACTTCACTGCTGCAGGCGGTGCAGCAAAGCTTTCCAATCGGTCGTCCCCGCAGAATGTCGGTCGGCACGTGGATCTCCGAAAATAATACAAGTGTCACTGGGTTGATCATGATTTATTAATGTTTATGCGCTTTCTGTTTTATTTAAGGGTAACATCTTAGAATTCAAAAACTATTTTACATTCCAGGACGCAGAGGGAACCTGGTCCCCTCCTCCTCATCTGATGCTGATCTCATCCAAAGGCTCACAGTCGAAGATACAGCATCTGATTGTTGTGTTTGTTTTGCTGTTGGACCCATAATGTATAAACTAACTACGTTTAATTCAGCAAAACCTGGAAAGTTGTATTGCATGCAAAGAGAGAATGCATTAGATTTTAATTCAGGTCACCTTGGTGGATGATGCAGTGAGCAGTCTGTACTGTAGTTTTCTTAGTTTTTTAATAGGTTTATGGTGCTTTGGGGAACCTTTCGCTCTATTTTGTGCTGTTACTGTCAATTATTTTCCCTCAATTCTCTTGAGTAATGTTATATTTATCAGTTTGCAGACTGAAACCAAAGGTTCTTGTGCAGCTGTAACACTTTTTAGTGGTAAACAGAACCAACGTGGCACGATGCATAAATAGCACGCTGATTTCAGCACTTTTTGCGAGTCATTTCTACGCATTTCACATGTCACATGGTTAGAGTTAGGGTACAGTATGGTGGAGGGGTCTACACCCATCACACCACATACCATCACAATGACTGTACAGACCGTCAATGGTTCGGGTTAGTGCAAAAGTCTGGAGCTTTCAGTTAGTTTTAGCTTATTCGTGTCGTTTAATGACTAAATCCATTGTTAACGGCCACAGAAACGCATTTATGCATTGACTTGTACCAAGTGCCACCCGGTGACTGTTTGTGTGAACTGCAGCTACTCCTGGAAACACAGTTTCAGATTACTTAAATGACTCCAGTGAGCTTTAACGTGTTAGCTGTCCCATTTCAGTTCCTTAACCACCTAAGATACTAGGGACCAGTCAAGAAAAACCGATTGATTGATGACTCTACTCATTTCCCACCTGTAGAAGTGAGCTTTAACGTGTTAGCTGTCCCACTTCAGTTCCTCAACCACCATAGATACCAGGGACCAGTCAAGAAAAACCGATTGATTGATGACTCTACTCATTTCCCACCTGTAGAAGTGAGCTTTATCGTGTTAGCTGTCCCACTTCAGTTCCTCAACAACCTTAGATACCAGGGACCAGTCAAGAAAAACGATTGATTGATGACTCTACTCATTTCCAACCTGTAGAAGTGAGCTTTAACGTGTTAGCTGTCCCACTTCAGTTCCTCAACAACCTTAGATACCAGGGACCAGTCAAGAAAAACCGATTGATTGACGACTCTACTCATTTCCTACCTGTAGAAGTGAGCTTTAACGTGTTAGCTGTCCCACTTCAGTTCCTCAACCACCTTAGATACCAGGGACCAGTCAAGAAAAACCGATTGATTGATGACTCTACTCATTTCCTACCTGTAGAAGTGAGCTTTAACGTGTTAGCTGTCCCACTTCAGTTCCTCAACAACCTTAAACACCAGGGACCAGTCAAGAAAAACCGATTGATTGACGTCTCTACTCATTTCCTACCTGTAGAAGTGAGCTTTAACGTGTTAGCTGTCCCACTTCAGTTCCTCAACCACCATAGATACCAGGGACCAGTCAAGAAAAAACGATTGATTGACGACTCTACTCATTTCCAACCTGTAGAAGTGAGCTTTAACGTGTTAGCTGTCCCACTTCAGTTCCTCAACAACCTTAAACACCAGGGACCAGTCAAGAAAAACCGATTGATTGACGGCTCTACTCATTTCCTACCTGTAGAAGTGAGCTTTAACGTGTTAGCTGTCCCACTTCAGTTCCTCAACAACCTTAGATACCAGGGACCAGTCAAGAAAAAACGATTGATTGATGACTCTACTCATTTCCTACCTGTAGAAGTGAGCTTTAACGTGTTAGCTGTCCCACTTCAGTTCCTCAACCACCATAGATACCAGGGACCAGTCAAGAAAAAACGATTGATTGACGACTCTACTCATTTCCAACCTGTAGAAGTGAGCTTTGACGTGTTAGCCGTCCCACTTCAGTTCCTCAACAACCTTAGATACTAGGGACCAGTCAAGAAAAACCGATTGATTGATGACTCTACTCATTTCCTACCTGTAGAAGTGAGCTTTAACGTGTTAGCTGTCCCACTTCAGTTCCTCAACCACCATAGATACCAGGGACCAGTCAAGAAAAAACGGTTGATTGACGACTCTACTCATTTCCAACCTGTAGAAGTGAGCTTTGACGTGTTAGCCGTCCCACTTCAGTTCCTCAACAACCTTAGATACCAGGGACCAGTCAAGAAAACCGATTGATTGATGACTCTACTCATTTCCTACCTGTAGAAGTGAGCTTTGATTCGCTCCTTTATCAGCCACAGAGGATGATGCGTCTGGTTGTGAAGGTCGCGGCCCACTTTCTCCAAGATCTTCGGAATGACGTTGGTGAAGTCATCGCGAGGATAGGATTGGCCTAACACCTCCACTGAGTCCTGACCAATCACAGGCTGAGGCGTGTGGCCATCTGCGCTGAAGCTTCGGCACGATGATGTGCGACCGCTGGCCCGGAGCTTCGAAGGGAGGTGACGAAGTAGAGGTCGAGGATGAAGGCAAGACAGAAACGATGGGCGGAATATCATGACGACTGGTCCATGGATGAAGCTAAAACGACAAAAGTGAGATACAAGAGACGAGAAGATTAATGCAGAGGTTACTATCTTCGTGTCATTCAAATGTTTCTCAAACGGCCTTCACCGCAAATTTATTTGTTTAATAAGTTTAAGAGTTGCTTTCTTAAGTGTTCCTTTCCTTTCCTAAACCCTTTTCCTTTCCTAAACCCTTTTCCTTTCCTAAACCCATTTCCTTTCCTAAACCATTTTCCTTTCCTAAACCCTTTTCCTTTCCTAAACCATTTTCCTTTCCTAAACTATTTTCCTTTCCTAAACTCTTTTCCTTTCCTAAACTCTTTTCCTTTCCTAAACTCTTTTCCTTTCCTAAACCCTTTTCCTTTCCTAAACCATTTTCCTTTCCTAAACCATTTTCCTTTCCTAAACTCTTTTCCTTTCCTAAACTCTTTTCCTTCCCTAAACTATTTTCCTTTCCTAAACTATTTTCCTTTCCTAAACCATTTTCCTTTCCTAAACTCATTTCCTTTCCTAAACCCTTTTCCTTTCCTAAACCCTTTTCCTTTCCTAAACCCATTTCCTTTCCTAAACCCTTTTCCTTTCCTAAACCCTTTTCCTTTCCTAAACCCATTTCCTTTCCTAAACCCTTTTCCTTTCCTAAACCCTTTTCCTTTCCTAAACCCATTTCCTTTCCTAAACCCTTTTCCTTTCCTAAACCATTTTCCTTTCCTAAACTATTTTCCTTTCCTAAACTATTTTCCTTTCCTAAACTCTTTTCCTTTCCTAAACTCTTTTCCTTTCCTAAACTCTTTTCCTTTCCTAAACCATTTTCCTTTCCTAAACCATTTTCCTTTCCTAAACTCTTTTCCTTTCCTAAACTATTTTCCTTTCCTAAACTATTTTCCTTTCCTAAACCATTTTCCTTTCCTAAACTCATTTCCTTTCCTAAACCCTTTTCCTTTCCTAAACCCTTTTCCTTTCCTAAACCATTTTCCTTTCCTAAACCATTTTCCTTTCCTAAACTCTTTTCCTTTCCTAAACTCTTTTCCTTTCCTAAACTATTTTCCTTTCCTAAACTATTTTCCTTTCCTAAACCATTTTCCTTTCCTAAACTCATTTCCTTTCCTAAACCCTTTTCCTTTCCTAAACCCTTTTCCTTTCTTAAACTCTTTTCCTTTCCTAAACCCTTTTCCTTTCCTAAACCCTTTTCCTTTCCTAAACCCTTTTCCTTTCCTAATCTCCTTTCCTTTCCTAAACCCTTTTCCTTTCCTAAACCCTTTTCCTTTCCTAAACCCTTTTCCTTTCCTAATCTCCTTTCCTTTCCTAAACCCTTTTCCTTTCCTAAACTCTTTTCCTTTCCTAAACTCTTTTCCTTTCCTAAACCCTTTTCCTTTCCTAAACTCTTTTCCTTTCCTAAACTCTTTTCCTTTCCTAAACTCTTTTCCTTTCCTAAACTCTTTTCCTTTCCTAAACCCTTTTCCTTTCCTAAACCCTTTTCCTTTCCTAAACTCTTTTCCTTTCCTAAACTCTTTTCCTTTCCTAAACCCTTTTCCTTTCCTAAACTCTTTTCCTTTCCTAATCTCCTTTCCTTTCCTAAACCCTTTTCCTTTCCTAAACTCTTTTCCTTTCCTAATCTCCTTTCCTTTCCTAAACTCTTTGCCTTTCCTAAACCCTTTTCCTTTCCTAAACCCTTTTCCTTTCCTAAACCATTTTCCTTTCCTAAACCCTTTTCCTTTCCTAAACCCTTTTCCTTTCCTAAACTCTTTTCCTTTCCTAAACCCTTTTCCTTTCCTAAACCCTTTTCCTTTCCTAAACCCTTTTCCTTTCCTAAAATCTTTTCCTTTCCTAAACCCTTTTCCCTTTCCTAAACCCTTTTCCTTTCCTAAACTCTTTTCCTTTCCTTTCCTAAACTCTTTTCCTTTCCTAAACTCTTTTCCTTTCCTAAACCCTTTTCCTTTCCTAAACCCTTTTCCTTTCCTAAACTCTTTTCCTTTCCTAAACTCTTTTCCTTTCCTAAACTCTTTTCCTTTCCTAAACCCTTTTCCTTTCCTAAACCCTTTTCCTTTCCTAAACTCTTTTCCTTTCCTAAACCCTTTTCCTTTCCTAAACCCTTTTCCTTTCCTAAACTCTTTTCCTTTCCTAAACTCTTTTCCTTTCCTAAACTCTTTTCCTTTCCTAAACCCTTTTCCTTTCCTAAACTCTTTTCCTTTCCTAAACTCTTTTCCTTTCCTAAACTCTTTTCCTTTCCTAAACTCTTTTCCTTTCCTAAACTCTTTTCCTTTCCTAAACTCTTTTCCTTTCCTAAACCTTTTTCCTTTCCTAAACCCTTTTCCTTTCCTAAACCCTTTTCCTTTCCTAAACCCTTTTCCTTTCCTAAACCCTTTTCCTTTCCTAAATGCAGCTCTGAAAATGGAGATAAATATTCTACAAAAAGGTCTTTAGATAATTGCTCCAATGCGATCTTAGCACATTGTTTCATAAAGGTTATCTCACATATATCGTTTCAGAGATAATGTAGAGTATTGCTTTATTATCATGGCTGCTAATATAAAAAGGTCACTGTTTATCCACATGAATAACGTTTAGTACAGAAGGATAAAAACAGCCGAGCGTCCCAGTGACAGAAAGGTTTTAGGCGAGGGATTCATCTCCTCTCTTTCTTAAAGGACGGTCCAGTGACTCCGATGCTAAAGGAGATCTTAAATCTTAGATCTTTGGATTTGGAGAATTCAAACAGCTGTTATCATGGATGCTATTCAGATAGTTCTGGGTGAATTCGGTCAGTTATGAAGGTTCCTGTTCGGGCTTCTTCCTGCCTTTAATTCACACCAGGTCTCAGTTACTGATCGCTCTGTATAACTCACCCTGTGTGTATTCTGCTGCGTTTCCTTTGTTCAACACCTGATCCGACTTTAATTCATTTCATTCATTAATTATTTAAATCATTTAAATCATTTATGAAGTAAATAAAATAAAGTTATAATTATAAAATAAAATGATAAAATAAATAAAATAATTTAATTGAATGTAAATGCTTTAATTAATTAATTATTTAAATAATTTTGTCACGCCCAGAGACTCATGTTTTTAGTTTTCATGTTTAGGTTATGTTTTTGTGTTCAGTTCATGTCCAGGTTTTGAGTTTTAGGTTTTGCCATTAGTTCATTCCCCTCACCTGTTCATTCCCCACCAGCTGCACCCACTCACTTAATCACTCACTCCCTATTTAGTTTCCTGCCTCCCCTTTCAGTTTGCCGGATCTTTGTTGATGTCACTGTTACTGTGTTACTGTCAGATGTGATGCCACGTTTCCACGCCACATATTCGTCAAAGCTAAGTACTTATTCCATGCCATGTCCTTGTTCTTTTGTTTTTGCTTATAGCCCAGTTTTTCTCCGGCTCTGCCGCGTTTTATGTTGATACTTTGTTTTGTTAAATAAATCTAATTTATTTTTTGAAAGTCCGCATCCGTGTCCTCCCTTCTACACCAAACTTGACAGAAAGATCCGGCCAGAAATGGACGCGGCGGACTACACTGCCTTCTGGGAGCTGGCTGGGGACTTCTGGTGCCTAGCGGGATCGAGCTGCACCTCCTGGGAGAAACTGAACTCTTCCAATGAGCTCATTGACTTTTTTTTACAGAAGCAGGTCCTCCTGCACATGTCAGGAGTGACGCACATCTGGGAAGAGGTGAGGTGTGTACAGCGCGCTGCCATGCTGGATTTCTTTGGCATGGAGCCACAGAAGGTAGCTGCGCTGTACACATCCTCCCTCACCACTCCAGCATCCCAGTCCCCGGCCCCAGCCGTTCCAGAGCTGGCCCCGGCCCCAGCCGTTCCAGAGCTGGCCCCGGCCCCAGCCGTTCCAGAGCTGGCCCCGGCCCCAGCCGTTCCAGAGCTGGCCCCGGCCCCAGCCGTTCCCGAGGCTTTAGAGCCTGACTACGAGGCTTTAGAGCCTGACCACGAGGCTTTAGAGCCTGACCACGAGGCTTTAGAGCCTGACCACGAGGCTTTAGAGCCTGACCACGAGGCTTTAGAGCCTGACCACGAGGCTTTAGAGCCTGACCACGAGGCCACAGGGCCTGACCACGAGGCCACAGGGCCTGACCACGAGGCCACAGGGCCTGACCATAAGGCGGCAGAGCCCGACATGGACTCACTAGTTCGAGCCCCTCCCTCCCACCCCCAGACTTTGGGGATGTCTGGGATCCATCCCTTAAAGGGGGGGCTCCCCCCCCGTCGGAGGTCCGTCCGACCGTGGGACGGTCCCCGCCTCCTGCTGCTACGCCACGGGATGTCTGGCCGCCCGCCAGACCACCGCCTCCTGCTGCCACGCCACGGGATGTCTGGCCGCCCGCCAGACCACCGCCTCCTGCTGCCACGCCACGGGATGTCTGGCCGCCCGCTAGACCACCGCCGTCTCCTGCCGCCACGCCGACGGAAGTCTGGGCGTCCGCCAGACCACCGCCGTCTCCTGCCGCCACGCCGACGGAGGTCTGGGCGTCCGCCAGACCACCGCCGTCTCCTGCCGCCACGCCGACGGAGGTCTGGGCGTCCGCCAGACCACCGCCGTCTCCTGCCGCCACGCCGACGGAGGTCTGGGCGTCCGCCAGACCACCGCCTGTTCCGGCTACGCGGTCTGGGCGTCCGCCAGACCACCGCCTGTTCCGGCTACGCGGTCTGGGCGTCCGCCAGACCACCGCCTGTTCCGGCTACGCCGTCTGCGGTCTGGGCGTCCGCCAGACCACCGCCTGTTCCGGCTACGCCGTCTGCGGTCTGGGCGTCCGCCAGACCACCGCCTGTTCCGGCTACGCCGTCTGCGGTCTGGGCGTCCGCCAGACCACCGCCTGTTCCGGCTACGCCGTCTGCGGTCTGGGCGTCCGCCAGACCACTGCCTCCTGCTGCCCGAAGCCGGTACCACGCCCGTTTCTGGTTCCCCGACCGGCTTCGAGCCCCTCCCTCCCACCCTTGGACTTTTGTGGGATGTCTGGGATCCACCCCTTGAGGGGGGGGCTCTGTCACGCCCAGAGACTCATGTTTTTAGTTTTCATGTTTAGGTTATGTTTTTGTGTTCAGTTCATGTCCAGGTTTTGAGTTTTAGGTTTTGCCATTAGTTCATTCCCCTCACCTGTTCATTCCCCACCAGCTGCACCCACTCACTTAATCACTCACTCCCTATTTAGTTTCCTGCCTCCCCTTTCAGTTTTGCCGGATCTTTGTTGATGTTACTGTTGTTGATGTCACTGTTACTGTTGCTGTTAGTTGTGATGCCACGTTTCCACGCCACATATTCGTCAAAGCTAAGTACTTATTCCATGCCATGTCCTTGTTCTTTTGTTTTTGCTTATAGCCCAGTTTTTCTCCGGCTCTGCCGCGTTTTATGTTGATACTTTGTTTTGTTAAATAAATCTAATTTATTTTTTGAAAGTCCGCATCCGTGTCCTCCCTTCTACACCAAACTTGACAAATTTAAATAATTTTTAAAAAAAATAAAATTATGAAATAAAAAATAAATATGAGTATATAAAAATATTATAAAATTATAAAATAAACTAATTTAATTTAATGTAAATGGGTTAATTTAAATTAATTAAAAAAATAACATTGATTACCCGGTAGGAGCGCAGGCTGAGAATGGCGTCATGATTGGATCCCTACCCTGTCAATCAGCCATGCCCTCTCTGCATACCTTAGTGTTTATTGGAGAGAATAAACTCATATCAGATATGCATCAACATGTCAGCGGGACCGAGAGTCGTTGTCTTCAGCTTTCGTAATCACCATTTTGACGGCAAAAGACGAACAGCACAGAGCAAGACATGCGGCATCAACATCTCAGACAGCCAGACGACAACTTCCAACTTTGTTCATCATTTGAAGATCCATTCTGACCAGTAAGTGCTCGTCAAATTAGCTAATATTATCCTGTTAGCCTAGCCGGTAGTTAGCTAACATTAGCTTGATATGATACAGGGTGGACAGGTTGGACACATTGGCCAATGATGTTTACTGACAGTTACTGATATCTTTGTGTTTTCACTTTAAGATCAGATTCTGCAGGTAAAACTGCAAAAATAAGGTGACTTTACTTTGACTTGCCCAAGAAAAAATGACTTGAGACTTGAAAGCTAAGACTTGGGACTTGAAAGCTAAGACTTGGGACATACTTGAGACTTGCACATGTGCGACTTGGTCCCATCTCTACCCAGTAGTATGATGACACTTTCATCTTATTTTATCTTATTTGATTTTGTTGTATTTTATTGCTTTTACAAAATAAAAGCCTGTGAGCAGCAGACTTTTACAAAATAAAAGCCTGTGAGCAACAGACTTTTACAATAATAAAATAAATAATAAAACAGGGGTGTTGGTGGCGTAGTGGGTTGAGCAGGCGCCCCATGTACAGAGGCTATAGTCCTCGCTGCAGCTGGCCCTGTGCTGCGTGTCGTTCCCCCTCTCTCTGCCCCCCTGCTTCCTGTCTCTCTGAACTTTCCTATCCATTAAAGGAACAAAAGCCCCAAAAAATAATAAATCAAATTAAAAAAACTAAAAATAAATAAATAAATAAATAATTGACGATAATAACGAGTTAACTCGCCCAGGCCTAATAAAAACTAAATGGTTTCCACATCTGGCAGGTGTGTCTGAGGATGATTCGACTTTCTTCAGCTCAGGTTTCACTCTCCACCTGCTCCAGAGGTAAATACCTCCGTCTCCAGCCGCTAAATGCTCCACCAGCATCGAGATGTTTGCCCGATCGATCGGACGGGCTTCGCTCAACAAATCTATCGTTGGCAGTCAGGGAAAATGAGCGGGACGTGTAAACATAAAGCGTCGGATTCTCAACGGAGGTCAGGTGAGGCGAGAGCTGCAGCCGGACGCTCCGCCTGTAATTACACTAATGGATAAACACGGAAAAACAGCAAAGGTTACGGCGAGCCGCTGTCCTTTCCATCATTTATCCTGCGACAGGAGACAACACAACCGCCCTTTCATCCTCAAATATTTGCTCATTCACACAGGCAGACGCTCCGGGAGCATCCCCGAGCCAGACAAAGGGTGTTGCATTGCAGTGGCATTGCAGCAAAATGGATTATTGTTCCTAAATCCACCAAGCCTGTACCTCGGCTCTGCTGCTGGTGTCATATTATAGCGGCCAGGCCGGCTCTGAGGTCGCACACACACACACACACACACACACACACACACACATACACACACACACACAATGCAACAACAGGTCTGCAGAGGCTGAATCTCAATGTCATGTTGACTGAAGGATCACTCTGAGCCTGGACAAGCTGCAGCTTCCATCCCAGCTGATGAAAGAACACAACCGCGGGATAAAAGCTGCGAAAGCAACAACTTCCTCCTCCGAGCCACATTAATATGTTCTGCAAAGGTCACAGCAGCTCAGCCATTACTTTTCTCCTGCACATTGTTGGTAATTTGTCTACAGACGGGCTCTTAAAGAAAGGTTAAGATCTCTGCGGAGCATTAATGTGTTTACAGCTGCGTAAGCACGGGGATAAAACAAGAGGCCACCGCAAACATCGCTTTGATGGACCCCCCCGGAGTCGGCCTGTGTTCAAATGCATGGGCGTCAATTGGGTACGGCAGCTGCCACACCTCGGCTCCAGGGGAAAATGTAAATGTTGAACCCATATGTAACCTAAAAAACAAACATTCACCTATCCATGGGGGGAAAAACGAGTTTAGGAAACTTAGCGCTACATGTTTCCTCAAGTTAGATGTTGAGTTTCTGCTGAAATGTGCGTTTGTTTTGGTTGCCACAGAAGACACATAATGTAGCTGCTGTTTCTCACTCTTTGTAAGGTAAACATGCTTTCAGTATGAGGCCTCGTCTGCGTCTTCATTTCCCACCGTTGGTTCGGACATTTTTCATCTGTTTCTTTGTTTGTTTGCTACGACTGCTAATGCTAAAGCTAACCCGTCCCGCCGCTGAGATCGAGTACGGTCACGTGACCAGACCGCACGGCTGCGTCTGATTGGTGGAACACAGTCAGGTGGTAGAGCCTTTGGCGGAAGTCTCTCTCTCTGTCAGAATAAAACATTAAAATGAGGCGTACGCGGGGGGATAAAAATAATGAGGCGTAGAATACCAAAGAGGTAAGAAGAAAAGTAACCAGCTCATTGTAGCCTAATGTAGCGGAGTAAGAGGACAGTTTCTGCTGCACACATCTACTCAAGGAAAAGTAAAAAGTATAGAGATTTAAAACTACTCCTAGAAGTATAATGTTTTAAAAAAACTTACTCAAGTAAATGTTACTCTGAAACATTTAGTTCAGTCTCACACAGAAACACACACAGCTGCTTGGAAACTGATGGAGAAAAGATGCCCCGGCTGCCTCTGTCAGAGCCCGTCTTCAGGACGTTTCTGTGCAGATTTACAGGCGTATCTTTGCCTTCTGGAGGCCTCATTCTCCACAGGAACACGTCGCTCGTGTGTTGTTTGTGCAGGTAAGCGTCACAAAAGGTCACGCAGCTCTAACTTCCTCTTACTACATAAACTCGGCTTCATTTTCCTCCTCATAGCATGTGATCGTCAGCTCCATATGTCTGCTCCTGAGACGCCAGGCAACACCACCCAAGCACACATATGGACGCCCACACACATGAACAAACTGCAGATTCAGACAAACTGAGAGAAGACACGGAAATGCGGTCTGAATCCTCCAAGTTTACACATTTTCTCATATTCTGCACGGCCGTGGACCCCTCGGTGTTCTTCTTCTTTAAAGCTTCCACCATCTGCACCCTCAAAACAACATAAAAAAAAACGCTTTAATGCAGGAGTGAAAGTAAAAATCGTTGTATTTTATCAGCTTTACTGTTGCAGTAAAGTCTGAACTGCAGGGATTTTATTCAGGTGAAGTTAGATCAGCCATTTTAGAGTAACACGACCGTATACTACCCCTACTACTCATACTAACTTTGTGAGTTAGTATGCGAGTTTGAGTCAGCGAGAAGTTCCCGGATGCATACTAGATTCTCTGAAATGTTGGGTATGCATCATGAGGTTACTACTCATACTCAAACTACCCAAGATGCAACGTAACGTGACGTCGCCGATCGTCATTTCCTGTCAAAACGGCAGTTTCAAGCTAGCTACAACGAGGGTAGGTTCACTTCCTGTTTTCAAAACAAAAGCACCAATTGTATGGTAATGGCTTTCCCTATGATAAAAGGCAACGGGTATTTTATTTTGTGAAAATAACAGGAAGTGCGTTGCTCACTGCGGCTAGCTTTAGTAGCGCCGAATTCGTGGGAACAAAATTGTAAACAGCCGGTATTTTGTCAGGTTTTCAACACGTTGGGGATCTAAACGACTACTTTCTCACCTGAAAATGTTTCAAATGTTGCTTAAGTTTACAGAGTTTAGAGCTTAAGGGAAATCAGCTTCAGGCCGGCTGATTTCGGCTCGGGCAGGAGCGAAATGCATTGTGGGTAAACGCTCTGCATACTGTCTGATTGATGAGTACGCAGTATGGAAGTATGTAGTATGCAGTATGTAGTATGCAGTATGTAGTATGTAGTATGCAGTATGTAGTATGCAGTATGCAGTATGTAGTGTGTAGTATGCAGTATGTAGTATGTAGTATGCAGTATGTAGTATGCAGTATGTAGTATGCAGTATGTAGTATGCGGTATGCAGTATGCAGTATACAGTGTGCAGTATGCAGTATGTAGTATGCAGTATGTAGTGTGTGGTATGCAGTATGTAGTATACAGTATGCAGTATACAGTGTGCAGTATGCAGTATGTAGTATGCAGTATGTAGTGTGTGGTATGCAGTATGTAGTATGCAGTATGCAGTATACAGTGTGCAGTATGTAGTATGCAGTATGCAGTATGTAGTATGTAGTATGCAGTATGTAGTATGTAGTATGTAGTATGCAGTATGTAGTATGTAGTATGCAGTATGTAGTATGCAGTATGTAGTACGCAGTATGTAGTATGTAGTATGTAGTACGCAGTATGTAGTATGTAGTATAGAGTATGTAGTACGCAGTATGTAGTATGCAGTATGTAGTATGTAGTATGCAGTATGTAGTATGTAGTATGCAGTATGTAGTATGCAGTATGTAGTATGCTGTATGTAGTATGCAGTATGCAGTATGTAGTATGTAGTATGTAGTATGTAGTATGCAGTATGCAGTATGTAGTATGTAGTATGTAGTATGCAGTATGTAGTATGTAGTATGTAGTATGCAGTATGTAGTATGTAGTATGTAGTATGCAGTATGTAGTATGCTGTATGTAGTATGCAGTATGCAGTATGTAGTATGTAGTATGCAGTATGCAGTATGTAGAATGTAGTATGCAGTATGCAGTATGCAGTATGTAGTATGCAGTATGCAGTATGTAGTATGTAGTATGCAGTATGTAGTATGCAGTATGCAGTATGTAGTATGCAGTATGTAGTATGTAGTATGCAGTATGCAGTATGCAGTATGTAGTATGCAGTATGCAGTATGTAGTATGTAGTATGCAGTATGTAGTATGCAGTATGCAGTATGTAGTATGCAGTATGTAGTATGTAGTATGCAGTATGTAGTATGCAGTATGTAGAATGTAGTATGCAGTATGTAGAATGTAGTATGTAGAATGTAGTATGCAGTATGCAGTATGTAGTACGCAGTATGTAGGATGCGGTCTCGAACACAGCCCTTGACTAACTTCTTGCTCTCTGGCTCCCCCTACAGCTGCGGGGTGGAACAGGACTCGCTGCGTGAGCCTTGCACGTGCACAGCCGTGCACGTCGATCTGTTAAAGAGGCCACGAAGACGCCATCAAAAGTCCTAAAAATAAGAACAGAGTCGTGCACGGCAGGAAACCAAAGATTTAAACTGATTCGGCTGTAAACACATCTGAAGATCGAATGGATGCAAACTGAAAAGAGGGAATAAAATCAAACCCTTCTCCTGTTAAACATGGACGGACTGAACTGCATCATGTGGACCTTGGGTCTGAGGATTTTAATGTCCTGCATCAGAGCCGATCGTCCCTCAAACTGTTTCTGTAAACCACGGCGAGCACAAAACGCCGCAAAGCAGCAGGTATGAGAAGGAGAGCAAACCGCGAGCAGCAGTCAGACAAAATGTGCACCAAAGCCAGCGGATTTGGGGGAAGTGAAACACGACTCATCATGTGTGAAGGTTGTTGAGAAAATCCCTCGTTCTGCTGCCAAGAAGTTGCTCTGACTAACCAGCGCGGCGGCGGCGGCGGCGGCCGACAGCGAGGCTGTGATGTGACTTCTGACGCTGCCAGCTGACAAAAGGTGGAGAGCTGAGCCGCCGCTGTGCGGCTCGCCAAAGAACACGTGGAGATAAACCCCGAAGTAGTCTGAATGTGACAAAAAACAAGGACGACGCCTCAAAGAAACCCAACGGTTACCAAGGTTACGAGGTAGGTGTCAGTCAGACGTGAACTTCATATATTCTTATTATATTAATATATATTTATATTAATATATTATTATTAATAATAATAATAATAATAATAAATATAATATTAATAATATATAATATAATAATATAATATGAAATAATATAACATACTATAATATAATATAATATATTATTATATATTCTTATATCTGTGTGCAGCAGCAGATGTAATATAATATAATATTATATATTCTTATATATTCTTATATCTGTGTGCAGCAGCAGATGTAATATAATATAATATATATATATATATATATATATATATATATAAAAAATATAATAATATAATATAATATAATAATATGATATATTCTTATATATTCTTATATCTGTGTGCAGCAGCAGATGATGGGACCTGCTGCTGCACACAGATAAAAGAGGAGCGGGATCCACTGAAGCTCTAAGAAGTGACACTGAGAGAAAGAGGTGATAAATTAGACTGCAGAAGAAGAACGGAGGTTAACGCTCACACGGTGAGAAGCAAAGACGCTGCAGAAACAACCCCCAGAACTATTCTGAGATATCTGAGACTCACCTGGAGGAACACGAGTTACTACGTGATACTCAGAGGAGTTTTTCTCGTTCAGATTAGATTAAAAACGCAATTCCATAAATTAATTTAAAAATAAATAAATAAATAAATAAAAACGAACATTTACATTTCCCCCTGGAGCCGTACCCAATGGGATCACAGCACCGACTTCCCTGCGAGTCTCTACGTGTTAATATGTGGCTTTAATGTGAAAGCACAGGTGAATCTCATCGAATTATGAGCAATAATTCACCCAGCAGGACGTCAGCTGACTCAGCGGGAGAAAGACTCGACTGAGCACGCTCTGTGGAGCCGAATCCACAGACAAACTCTCAGAGGAGGAGTTTCTGAACACTGATGTTCCAGAAAACACGCGAGGACATCGATCTGTTTACAGAGCCGCACTGTGAGGCCTCTGCTTTCATTTTAACTCTGAAATGAACGTAAAAGCTTTGACTTCAGGTGAAAGGAACGCTGCTTCAGGTCAGAGTTTTTTAGCTGATGGAAGAATCCGTGTGATGGAAACCCGACTGTGCGTCCATTTCTCGCCCCCGCCTATCAGACGGAGTCCCTCTCTGGCTCGCTGACCACTTCCTGCGGCTCTTCCTGTTCACGACTCGCTGCTGGCTCACCAACGCCAACGGACGGTTACACAACATCCGCCACCTGCCGCCTCTCTATCTGCGTGATGAGGCAGGCCGGGGAAGGTCTAAAAATAGAAATCAGTTTCCTCAAAGCACAGACCAACACATCCCCGAAAATTCCTCTAAATTAAACACTTCTATTTTCACATTTTTACACCTCAGACGCCCTGATATATGCTCCCAGGAACAGGAAGAAGGAGTTTTACACCTCAGACGCCCTGATATATGCTCCCAGGAACAGGAAGAAGGAGTTTTACACCTCAGACGCCCTGATGTATGCTCCCAGGAACAGGAAGAAGGAGTTTTACACCTCAGACGCCCTGATATATGCTCCCAGGAACAGGAAGAAGGAGTTTTACACCTCAGACGCCCTGATATATGCTCCCAGGAACAGGAAGAAGGAGTTTTACACCTCAGACGCCCTGATATATGCTCCCAGGAACAGGAAGAAGGAGTTTTACACCTCAGACGCCCTGATATATGCTCCCAGGAACAGGAAGAAGGAGTTTTACACCTCAGACGCCCTGATATATGCTCCCAGGAACAGGAAGAAGGAGTTTTACGCCTCAGACGCCCTGATATATGCTCCCAGGAACAGGAAGAAGGAGTTTTACACCTCAGACGCCCTGATATATGCTCCCAGGAACAGGAAGAAGGAGTTTATACACCTCAGACGCCCTGATATATGCTCCCAGGAACAGGAAGAAGGAGTTTATACACCTCAGACGCCCTGATATATGCTCCCAGGAACAGGAAGAAGGAGTTTTACACTTTAGACGCCCTGATATATGCTCCCAGGAACAGGAAGAAGGAGTTTTACGCCTCAGACGCCCTGATATATGCTCCCAGGAACAGGAAGAAGGAGTTTTACACCTCAGACGCCCTGATATATGCTCCCAGGAACAGGAAGAAGGAGTTTTACGCCTCAGACGCCCTGATATATGCTCCCAGGAACAGGAAGAAGGAGTTTTACACCTCAGACGCCCTGATATATGCTCCCAGGAACAGGAAGAAGGAGTTTATACACCTCAGACGCCCTGATATATGCTCCCAGGAACAGGAAGAAGGAGTTTATACACCTCAGACGCCCTGATATATGCTCCCAGGAACAGGAAGAAGGAGTTTTACACCTCAGACGCCCTGATATATGCTCCCAGGAACAGGAAGAAGGAGTTTTACACCTCAGACGCCCTGATATATGCTCCCAGGAACAGGAAGAAGGAGTTTATACACCTCAGACGCCCTGATATATGCTCCCAGGAACAGGAAGAAGGAGTTTTACACCTCAGACGCCCTGATATATGCTCCCAGGAACAGGAAGAAGGAGTTTTACACCTCAGACGCCCTGATATATGCTCCCAGGAACAGGAAGAAGGAGTTTTACACTTCAGACGTCCTGATATATGCTCCCAGGAACAGGAAGCAGGAGTTTTACACTTCAGACGCCCTGATATATGCTCCCAGGAACAGGAAGAAGGAGTTTTACACCTCAGACGCCCTGATATATGCTCCCAGGAACAGGAAGAAGGAGTTTTACACCTGCTGGTGACCTCAGACGCCCTGATATATGCTCCCAGGAACAGGAAGAAGGAGTTTTACACCTCAGACGCCCTGATATATGCTCCCAGGAACAGGAAGAAGGAGTTTTACACCTCAGACGCCCCGATATATGCTCCCAGGAACAGGAAGCAGGAGTTTTACACCTCAGACGCCCTGATATGTGCTCCCAGGAACAGAAAGAAGGAGTTTTACACCTCAGACGCCCTGATATATGCTCCCAGGAACAGGAAGAAGGAGTTTTACACCTCAGACGCCCTGATATATGCTCCCAGGAACAGGAAGAAGGAGTTTTACACCTCAGACGCCCTGATATATGCTCCCAGGAACAGGAAGAAGGAGTTTTACACCTCAGACGCCCTGATATATGCTCCCAGGAACAGGAAGAAGGAGTTTTACACCTCAGACGCCCTGATATACGCTCCCAGGAACAGGAAGAAGGAGTTTATACACCTCAGATGCCCTGATATACGCTCCCAGGAACAGGAAGAAGGAGTTTTACACCTCAGACGCCCTGATATATGCTCCCAGGAACAGGAAGAAGGAGTTTTACACCTCAGACGCCCTGATATATGCTCCCAGGAACAGGAAGAAGGAGTTTTACACCTCAGACGCCCTGATATATGCTCCCAGGAACAGGAAGAAGGAGTTTTACACCTCAGACGCCCTGATATATACTCCCAGGAACAGGAAGAAGGAGTTTTACACCTCAGACGCCCTGATATATACTCCCAGGAACAGGAAGAAGGAGTTTTACACCTCAGACGCCCTGATATATGCTCCCAGGAACAGGAAGAAGGAGTTTTACACCTGCTGGTGACCTCAGACGCCCTGATATATGCTCCCAGGAAAAGGAAGAAGGAGTTTTACGCCTCAGACGCCCTGATATATGCTCCCAGGAAAAGGAAGAAGGAGTTTTACACTTTAGACGCCCTGATATATGCTCCCAGGAACAGGAAGAAGGAGTTTTACACCTCAGACGCCCTGATATACGCTCCCAGGAACAGGAAGAAGGAGTTTATACACCTCAGATGCCCTGATATACGCTCCCAGGAACAGGAAGAAGGAGTTTTACACCTCAGACGCCCTGATATATGCTCCCAGGAACAGGAAGAAGGAGTTTTACACCTCAGACGCCCTGATATATGCTCCCAGGAACAGGAGGAAGGAGTTTTACACCTCAGACGCCCTGATATATGCTCCCAGGAACAGGAAGAAGGAGTTTTACACCTCAGACGCCCTGATATACGCTCCCAGGAACAGGAAGAAGGAGTTTTACACCTCAGACGCCCTGATATATGCTCCCAGGAACAGGAAGAAGGAGTTTTACACCTCAGACGCCCTGATATATGCTCCCAGGAACAGGAAGAAGGAGTTTTACACCTCAGACGCCCTGATATATGCTCCCAGGAACAGGAAGAAGGAGTTTTACACCTCAGACGCCCTGATATATACTCCCAGGAACAGGAAGAAGGAGTTTTACACCTCAGACGCCCTGATATATACTCCCAGGAACAGGAAGAAGGAGTTTTACACCTCAGACGCCCTGATATATGCTCCCAGGAACAGGAAGAAGGAGTTTTACACCTGCTGGTGACCTCAGACGCCCTGATATATGCTCCCAGGAACAGGAAGAAGGAGTTTTACACCTGCTGGTGACCTCAGACGCCCTGATATATGCTCCCAGGAAAAGGAAGAAGGAGTTTTACGCCTCAGACGCCCTGATATATGCTCCCAGGAAAAGGAAGAAGGAGTTTTACACTTTAGACGCCCTGATATATGCTCCCAGGAACAGGAAGAAGGAGTTATACACCTCAGACGCCCTGATATATGCTCCCAGGAACAGGAAGAAGGAGTTTTACGCCTCAGATGTCCTGATATATGCTCCCAGGAACAGGAAGAAGGAGTTTTACACCTCAGACGCCCTGATATATGCTCCCAGGAACAGGAAGAAGGAGTTTTACACCTCAGACGCCCTGATATATGCTCCCAGGAACAGGAAGAAGGAGTTTTACACTTCAGACGCCCTGATATATGCTCCTAGGAACAGGAAGAAGGAGTTTTACACCTCAGACGCCCTGATATATGCTCCCAGGAACAGGAAGAAGGAGTTTTACACCTCAGACGCCCTGATATATGCTCCCAGGAACAGGAAGAAGGAGTTTTACGCCTCAGACGCCCTGATATATGCTCCCAGGAACAGGAAGAAGGAGTTTTACGCCTCAGACGCCCTGATATATGCTCCCAGGAACAGGAAGAAGGAGTTTTACGCCTCAGACGCCCTGATATATGCTCCCAGGAACAGGAAGAAGGAGTTTTACGCCTCAGACGCCCTGATATATGCTCCCAGGAACAGGAAGAAGGAGTTTTACACCTCAGATGCCCTGATATATGCTCCCAGGAACAGGAAGAAGGAGTTTTACACCTCAGACGCCCTGATATACGCTCCCAGGAACAGGAAGAAGGAGTTTTACACCTCAGACGCCCTGATATATGCTCCCAGGAACAGGAAGAAGGAGTTTTACACCTCAGACGCCCTGATATATGCTCCCAGGAACAGGAAGAAGGAGTTTTACACCTCAGACGCCCTGATATACGCTCCCAGGAACAGGAAGAAGGAGTTTTACACCTCAGACGCCCTGATATATGCTCCCAGGAACAGGAAGAAGGAGTTTTACACCTCAGACGCCCTGATATATGCTCCCAGGAACAGGAAGAAGGAGTTTTACACCTCAGACGCCCTGATATATGCTCCCAGGAACAGGAAGAAGGAGTTTTACACTTCAGACGCCCCGATATATGCTCCCAGGAACAGGAAGAAGGAGTTTTACACCTCAGACGCCCTGATATATGCTCCCAGGAACAGGAAGAAGGAGTTTTACACCTCAGACGCCCTGATATACGCTCCCAGGAACAGGAAGAAGGAGTTTTACACCTCAGACGCCCTGATATATGCTCCCAGGAACAGGAAGAAGGAGTTTTACACCTCAGACGCCCTGATATATGCTCCCAGGAACAGGAAGAAGGAGTTTCACACCTCAGACGCCCTGATATATGCTCCCAGGAACAGGAAGAAGGAGTTTTACACCTCAGACGCCCTGATGTATGCTCCCAGGAACAGGAAGAAGGAGTTTTACACCTCAGACGCCCTGATATATGCTCCCAGGAACAGGAAGAAGGAGTTTTACACCTCAGACGCCCTGATATACGCTCCCAGGAACAGGAAGAAAGAGTTTTACACCTCAGACGCCCTGATATACGCTCCCAGGAACAGGAAGAAGGAGTTTTACACCTCAGACGCCCTGATATACGCTCCCAGGAACAGGAAGAAGGAGTTTTACACCTCAGACGCCCCGATATATGCTCCCAGGAACAGGAAGAAGGAGTTTTACACCTCAGACGCCCTGATATATGCTCCCAGGAACAGGAAGAAGGAGTTTTACACCTCAGACGCCCCGATATATGCTCCCAGGAACAGGAAGAAGGAGTTTTACACCTCAGACGCCCCGATATACGCTCCCAGGAACAGGAAGAAGGAGTTTTACACCTCAGACGCCCTGATATATGCTCCCAGGAACAGGAAGAAGGAGTTTTACACTTCAGACGCCCTGATATATGCTCCCAGGAACAGGAAGAAGGAGTTTTACACCTCAGACGCCCCGATATATGCTCCCAGGAACAGGAAGAAGGAGTTTTACACCTCAGACGCCCTGATATATGCTCCCAGGAACAGGAAGAAGGAGTTTTACACCTCAGACGCCCTGATATATGCTCCCAGGAACAGGAAGAAGGAGTTTTACACTTTAGACGCCCTGATATATGCTCCCAGGAACAGGAAGAAGGAGTTTAAACAATGTCACCTTTAATGAAACAACTGTCCAACTCCTGGGAAAGAGCGTGGAGTCACTACTTCTCGAGGATGTTCATTCAATTGTTTCCTTTTGCAGGAAAACAAAACAAATCTGAGGAAACTAGAAACAAGGAATGAAAACCATCCGAGACGTTCAACCTTCAACTTTCACTGTTAAATCTTCACTTCGTTAGTCATGTAACACTGTTAAATTCTCTTTGACTCGACTCTTTCAGCCTTAAATACCATCATCTAGATTTAACCTGTCTTAATATCCATTTAATGAATCAACTGTGAAGCAGATTATATTAAATCTGCTTCACAGCGGCTTCTGCAGATAAAGTTTAATTGAGTGAAGTTTGAAGAATGTTGGTTATTTCATGACCGGATGTTTAAAATAGGTAATCAGCCCGACGCGCCGTGTACGGAGTCATAAAGCAGGACAGCTGCAGTATATATGTGCATGAGTGTGTGTGTCATGATAAGTTGTCCTGCAGGGCGGCCGAGCTGCAGCAGGATTTACGGGCGCTGTAGTCAAACTCAGCGGCCGACACTGTGGCGTTTATTTAAAACAGGGCGTCCTGGAACAACCCCACATCCATCTTCACTCCCTCCTCCTCATCTTCCTCCCCTCAGACTCGTCTAAAAAGCTGTAAACTCAGAGTGTGTAAACCTCAGTAAATCTGCACTTCAGCTCTTTATTCCTCCACTGATAGTATTCCCACATCTTCATCCGTTCTGACTCTTCCCGCTTCACTCCCTCTGCTTTTCAGTCCTCAAAAGGGGACAAAAACACTCTGAGGTGCAGAACTTAAGTGAGAATTTGAGATATTTGCACTGGGAAAAAATGCCCCTCCAAAAATAAGTTAAAAAACCAACAAATACGAGATGTTTTTGCTTGAAATAAGCAAAAAAATCTGCCAATGGAACTAGTGAAAATCAGCTTGTCCAGATTTCTTGAAATAAGATGTGATATTTAGGACTTTTGAGATAAAAGTGATCTTGAAATTAGCTTAAAAACCTCTTCAAATGTAAAAAAAAAAAAAGCTTGTTTCATATGATATGTGACTCAAAACAATTTGTTTTCAAGACTTTTTCATTTAACAAAATATTCCAGATGTATTGTCTTCAAACAAGTCCCTATATCTGGCTGAAATAGAACTTGTTAGGCAGTTGTGTCTTATATTAAGTGTAATGGGATATTTTGACTAGAAATGAGACAAATATACTTGGTAAGACTGATTTTTTCCAGTGTGTGTTTCCATGAAATGATTTGTTATGGTAACATCAACCAGGTTCTGTCCAACTTCCAGCTTTCGTCCGTTAACAAACAAGCTAACAAATCACAGAGAAATAAAAGGACAAACCTGGCTGGGTTGGCTGCTTGTAAACACCATCTCTAATTTAATATCTAAGGCTGTGTTCGATACCTCATACTTCTCCTACTACCCCTACTAACTTTTTGAGTTAGTATGCGAGTTTGAGTAAGCAAGAAGTTCCCGGATGCATACTAGATTCTCTGAAATGTTGGGTATGCATCATGAGGTTACTATTCATATTCAAACTACCCAAGATGCAACGTAACGTGACGTCGCCGATAGTCATTTCCTGTCAAAACGGCAGTTTCAAGCTAGCTACAACGAGGGTAGGTTCACTTCCTGTTTTCAAAACAAAAGCACCAATTGTATGGTAATGGCTTTCCCTATGATAAAAGGCAACGGGTATTTTATTTTGTGAAAATAACCGGAAGTGCGTTGCTCACTGCGGCTAGCTTTAGTAGCGCCGAATTCGTGGGAACAAAATGGTAAACAGCCGGTATTTTGTCAGGTTTTCAACACGTTGGGGATCTAAACGACTACTTTCTCACCTGAAAATGTTTCAAATGTTGCTAAAGTTTACAGAGTTTAGAGCTTAAGGGAAATCAGCTTCAGGCCGGCTGATTTCGGCTCGGGCAGGAGCGAAATGCATTGTGGGTAAAACGCTCTGCATACTGTCTGATCGATGAGTATGCAGTATGTAGTATGAATAACTTAATATCTTCTGTCGGCCCTCTGATGACCTTTCAGATTTACACAGTGACCCAAACCAGGTCACCAGGGTAACCCTAACCCTAACCCAGACCCAGACCAAACCATCTGCACATAAAAAAGCAGGAATGAGCTCCTCCTTCAGCTACAAAAGTCTAATTCAGCTGGAGATTCGATGCACGCCAGTCACAGGTGTGGCTGCATTACGAACACTTTCACCTGATATCCTCAGATGCTCCTCACCCGTCCTCCCACCATTCATCCCCCATTCCTCAACATACTGTATCCTCCCAGTCTGCCGTCTTTCCCTCCCTCCTCTGTTTCTCCTCCTCCTCCTCCTGCTTCCGTAATAAAGTCATGGCGGAGGATGTTATGCTCGAAGAAGCGGGCAGCTTTTTGACAAGCAGCATTAGATCAAACCTGCACAGGCAGCCTGTAGAAATATAATAAAGAAAGAGATTTTTACGGATATAAAGAGGGGGAGGAGGAGGAGGAGTGTCTGACATGATGAAGAAGGAGGGAGATTTTATGGTCGGTGGAGAAAAGTGCCGAGGCTGCAGCTCTTTGCCACCCGGCAGCTCCACTCATACATCCAATTTGTTTCCCCCTCACTGTGTGTCACACACACACTCATGCTTGCCAACCTATCGTTGTGGGGACCGAGTAGGATTCACCTCATTTCGAGGACCTGGTCCCAGACCTACGCCTCCCTCTGAGAATGACAAGCCTGAGAAGGTGTGAGGACTCAGCAGCTAAAATGTCTTCACTCTCACAATACAGTACCCACATCTACAGGTATCACACACACGCACACACACACACATTGAGTTTGCTTACTCCACACTTCTCAGCAACAACCAAAACTTTTTTCCACTGAGAGACACTGAAATCCAGTCTCCATCCCCCTAAAACTCGTTATGAATAACATAATCTAATCTTTGTTGTTGTTGTTGTTTATTGCCTTGTGAATTACAGTCAAACTGTAAACAAATACATTTACAATATTTAGCATTTTATAGCTTTCAAATAAACGCGAATTTTAAACCATATTGAACACATCATCCTCAATCTGTTTGGTGCACTAAACAAGTGCTAGCATTTCGCTAACTAGCCGCTAACGTACAGAACCCTTAGAAACAGCTAGTTGTGAGATTATACAAACACTATTCATTTCACGACGTGTGTGTGGCAGTGTGATTACAAGCTTAGACGGATGTTGCTACCATATAAGGCCAGTTTCCTGTTAATAACCATATAAGGCCCGTTTCCTGTTAATAACCATATAAGGCCCGTTTCCTGTTAATAACCAAATAAGGCCCGTTTCCTGTTAATAACCATATAAGGCCCGTTTCCTGTTAATAACCATATAAGGCCCGTTTCCTGTTAATAACCATATAAGGCCCGTTTCCTGTTAATAACCATATAAGGCTCGTTTCCTGTTAATAACCATATGAGGCCCGTTTCCTGTTAATAACCATATAAGGCCCGTTTCCTGTTAATAACCATATAAGGCCCGTTTCCTGTTAATAACCATATAAGGCCCGTTTCCTGTTAATAACCATATAAGGCCCGTTTCCTGTTAATAACCATATAAGGCCCGTTTCCTGTTAATAACCATATAAGGCCCGTTTCCTGTTATGCTGCTGGTTCTGCAACAAGACCTTGAACAACTGATAACGCAAATACTGAAACTTATAATCAGAAGGGAGAAGAAACTGTGTGATCTCCAGAAGCTTATGCAATAAACCAACTAAACCTTGGACTGAGTCTTGACCTTTATGCTCACACTTTGATCAACGAACTTGGGGAAGCCAGCTAAAATCGGGGCTTCAACATAGCATATTTCAATAGCTTGACGCTAATCTGCCAAACAACCCAGGCAGAAAAAACACATTTCCCGATTGTTTACAACGTTCAAAATGAACTTACCACGTTGGGCAACGTATCAGAGTGTAAGTCGAAGTATTTTTAAATTTCATGTAGCTGGTATGCTTCTTTTAATGACGGCAAAGAAGTTCCCGTTTCATCCTGTTTTTATTTTCTTAACTACGTCACTTCCGGTTTTCGTCAAGAACCAAATCGTTGCGATCTAAATAAAATATCCATCCTCCCTGGAGGAGTGGAAGGAGTGAACACAACACTCCTGCTGGCATTCACTGAGTGACCGGATGAAAAGGGTCAAATCTTTTCCCGCGTATTGACAGGAAATTACAGCGCGTTGTTCGACCCACCGACTGGAAACTAGCTTCCACTCGAGGGTCATAATCATTCCTTCCACCTCACAGTCAGACTGAAAACACAACGTTTAAAGCTCCAGTGTGCAGGAAGCAGCAACATCAGCAACGCCATCAAAACATACTCCGTCCGATGGTCGATGGTCTGAAAGAAGCTCGTCACCATAAATATTTGGGCGTCTATAAAACATGTATCAATGCAGAATGAGGAAGGCTTTTCTTAACTGGTGCCGCTTAGTCGAGTCCAAAAATATTAAATTTTGTATTTGTAATATTGTATTTTATCTTGTGTTTCTAGGTTAGTATAGGTCTTAGATTAGCATAGGCTATTATATGTATTATATGTTCAGTATAGCTCTAGTAATTAGCGTAAAATGTATATTTTGTAGCATCCATATTGCCTATTTATTGTTATTGTTAGAGTACTTATGTCATGTCATGTTATGTCTTGTTATGGTAGCTGCTGTACGGTGTCCTGTCCTGAGAATTTCAGTGCCCAGTCCGACTCTGTTGTTCTTCAAAAAGGTGGACGTAGAGATGGACAGACGGATTGAAGCTTCATCAGCAGTAACGGGGGCGCTATTGGCATCAGGACAACTCTGTGACACTGAGAACTCAACAAAACGAGCTTTACATCCGATACGAGCAGCAATAAACTGACTCTTTTAAGCCTCATTCCCAACATTTGAAACATTTTCAGGTGAGACAGTAGTCGTTTAGATCCCCAACGTGTTGAAAACCTGACAAAATACCGGCTATTTACAATTTTGTTCCCACGAATTCGGCGCTACTAAAGCTAGCCGCAGTGAGCAACGCACTTCCTGTTATTTTCACAAAATAAAATACCCGTTGCCTTTTATCATAGGGAAAGCCATTACCATACAATTGGTGCTTTTGTTTTGAAAACAGGAAGTGAACCTACCCTCGTTGTAGCTAGCTTGAAACTGCCGTTTTGACAGGAAATGACGATCGGCGACGTCACATTACGTTGCATCTTGGGTAGTTTGAGTATTAGTAGTAACCTCATGATGCATACCCAACATTTCAGAGAATCTAGTATGCATCCGGGAACTTCTCGCTTACTCAAACTCGCATACTAAAGTCTCGTTTCCACTATGCAGTCCGGTACTGTACTGTACGGGTCGGTTCGGAACTGTACGGATCGGGTCTTTTTGGGGTCAGCCTGTGTTCCCACTGTACAAAGGGGACCCTCGGGGGGGGGGGCGGAGCCGAAGCGTAAATAGCAAATAACAGCAAATAACAAATAACATCCATAATGTGGAACCACCTCCAAGCTTCTTCAGCTTAATGCCACACCGGCTCGCGGTCCGGTTGAAACCACTCTCTGCCATTTTTGCGTAAATTAGCTGGAAAACTTTTTGGTTTGGCACAGCCTCCTCACCAACAACGGAGAGCAGAGCCTGGAACCGGTCCTGTGTGCTCGGTACCCCAAGCAGGAGGGTTACAGACATGGTTCCATGGTAACGGGTTCCATGGTAAAGGGTTCCATGGTAAAGGGTTCCATGGTAACGGGTTCCATGGTAAAGGGTTCCATGGTAAAGGGTTCCATGGTAACGGGTTCCATGGTAAAGGGTTCCATGGTAAAGGGTTCCATGGTAACGGGTTCCATGGTAAAGGGTTCCATGGTAAAGGGTTCCATGGTAAAGGGTTCCATGGTAACGGGTTCCATGGTAACGGGTTCCATGGTAAAGGGTTCCATGGTAAAGGGTTCCATGGTAAAGGGTTCCATGGTAACGGGTTCCATGGTAAAGGGTTCCATGGTAAAGGGTTCCATGGTAAAGGGTTCCATGGTAAAGGGTTCCATGGTACCGGTACGCTTTGGTGGTATTGGAAACACTGAAATAAGCGAACCGTTCCGATCCGACCCGTACCGGACTGCATAGTGGGAACACGCCATTAGTCTCTTTGCTCTAACCAGGACCGGAGCGTCTCTGCAGCGCTCCCTCGCCGGTTTCAGGTCGGCCTCCACGCCGCTGACAAAGCAGCGACAGAACAAACTGACAAAGAAGGATGATGATGTTCAGTCCGAGGCTCGGGGAGGATTCTCATCTGCTCTTTGGGGCTCTGACTCGAGTCAGTCATTGAAATGAATTAGTTTTTAATGTCCTAATTCATACCAAGACCAACAGAGACAAATTAGATTCACTAAAGACATTAAAGCAGAATAACTCTTTAAACCGAATTATTCTCCCCTTAACTTGCTCAGTTTTAAACGGACAAACTGACCTCAAATTAGGTGAATCCTGCTCAGTTTCAGCCCATTAAAGATCCTGTCTCATTAGCTGCCATCGTTAACCTGAAAATGACACAGTTAATGTCTTAAAGGTTTATTCGTCTTCCAGACTCGTGTCCCAGAGAGCAACAGCTTCTGCAGTTTCATCAGAATTCTGTCAGATTTATTCAGTTTCGCTGCGAGACGCCTTTTCTTTCTCGTGGTTGCAGGAATCTCTGTGAAGCTTTTGTCCTGCGGCGGCAGCGAGCTTCTTTATGAATACGAGGAGGCCGAGCGGCCGGGCCGGCGTATCGATCGCTTGGAGTCGCCGTCCTGAGGGACAGCGAGGGCCGGTCTGAATCAATCATCCTCTGCAGAGGCGCCTCAGCGCTCGTTTTTTCTCCCCTGATCCGTCACATTCAGCACACGCCAGCTTCAGCGAGCGGGGAAATATGTGTAGCTGGCAAAATACGAAGTTAACTTCTGAGGATGTTGTGCTGGAGTCGTGCAGGCTGTAAACTCAGGACCAGAGCCGCTGTCGTTCCGGCTGTTTTACAGTGAAAACCGACAAGGTTTAGAATTAAAAAAAACAGCAGCGAGCACGAAAAATGCTCCACAACAACCACGAGCTGAACGTGACCCGATCCGCTCACAGACGGCGAATCAGGGCCAACCAAGAGGTTGGCCTCGTGGTCACGAGGTCGGCGCCGCGAGGCAGGACCTCCACAACATGTCTGCTGTGTGAGGCGCATTAAATTGGACTTTTGTACCATGTTTAACATGCAGGGAAGTGAGATCAGACACCTAAAGTTGAAAAACGCAGCTGGAAACACTGCGTTGCAATCACGTGCACGCTGAGCAGTCGCATCACGTACACGGAGGCTGCAGATCCAAGCAGAAACGTCACCCTCTGACTGCTTGGATTGGACTGAAAGCTGGATGTTTTCCACCTGTTTTCACCTAATTCAGATGCTTAGACTTTATATAACTCTGGCTGAACAGGATGATTCTGGAATCTCTGTCTCACTCACTGATTATCGCATCTAATTCAGTGAATTTATTACGTTTCACAACTATGTTTTAACTGAAAAAAAGATAATTTCTGACTCTAATTTCAAAGATTCTGTAAATATTCGCACCTGTCTGTAGGTTTGTGTGTTCGTAAAGTGGAATAAATCCCACATGAATTCACAATAAGAACAATTAACCGTGTAAATTCTTGGCTAAACATTGAAAGGTGAACTTAATGAAGTGTTTCCTGGACCTCTGACCCCCGTCTGACCCTGTAAAGATGAAACAGGAGAATAAAACGCCTGTTTAACGTGCAGTGACGATGCGTTCGCTCAGATAATTCGTCGCTTTCCCAACCAAAAGTTCCCTCACCGACCAGCAGGGGGCTTTATCTGATGTGAACGCAGACGTTTCGGTGCTTAAAGGGACAGTTCGCCTCTTTTGACATGAAGCTGTGTAACATCCCATATCAGCAACATCATTTATGAACAGACCTCACAATCTCTTGGCTCTATTTTCTCTCCCTTTGTATCACTGCCTGCTGTGCAGACCGAGCAGCAAACACTGTAACAGGCGCGGCTGTCGGCAGGCGTCTTTCCTTTCCTTTCCTTTCCTTTTCTATTCTTCCCATTCCTTTTGTTTATTTTCCTTTCTTTTCCTTTCCTTTCCTTTATGTGCTGTGCAGACCGAGCAGCAAACACCGTAACAGGCGCGGCTGTCGGCAGGCGGCAGCAGGCAGTGATACGAAGGGAGAGAAAATAGGCCCAAGAGATTGTGAGGTCTGACTTTCTCCTGGAGAACCATTTTGTGATGCAAATGTATTACTCTGTTGAACGCATATTGTTCTGAGAAGCAAAACGCTTTATTTTTTAAACCCCAGCCAACTAGCCGGACTACCTTCATCAACACCAAAACGAGGCTGGAACTCTGCTCACAGGACGCAGCAGGGGGTAAGAAGATGTTCAGAAATGATGCTGCTGATATGGAATGTTACACAGCTTCATGTCAAAAGAGGCGAACTATCCCTTTAAAAATGTTTTCCTACAGAGCAGCTGAGGTCTCAAACTTTAACGTGTTCATGGAAAGGATTCAGACTTTTAAACGACTCGGATCAGAATCTGAGGTCCGTTTCTGAATACTTTTGCCTTCACAGACCACATGTTCGTGCACCCGACCCGCGTCACATCGATTAGCTTCAGATGACTCAACCTCGCCGTTAAATTCCATCACGTCAGCGGTTTTACGTCCTCTGTCAACGCCAAACAGCAGGAAACTTTCCTCCCACCCTTCGTAACTCTCGGTGCGTTTGCTCTGACAGACGCTTTACTTCCCTCCTGAGGCTCTGACAGAAGCATCCACAGCGGGATGAGCCTGCGATCTGAAGCTCTTACCGAGTGTCATTTCCTTAATTCAGCAGAGTTGGAAGAGTCTGAATGTTCCCACGTTCCCGAATGTTTGAAGGGAAAGTGACAGCCCCGGTTGCAGCTAATTATATCACGAATATCAGGACTTTCTGTGCTGGAAGGAGTTTCCAGAAAACTATTTTACAGTTTCTAAACTGGCTGTAAGTGTTGTTTATTCAGGGAATTCAGATTATAAATCAAAAGAACGTGATTGTACTGATGTTCGTGGTGAGAGAATAAATGAATAAATTCATATTTATTAGGGCTGGGCGAGTTAACTCGTTATTATCGCGTTAACTCGTTAATTATTTAACGCAGATATATATTTTATGGCGCATTAACGCAGGTTTTATTATTGTAAAAGTCTGCTGAATGAATCCCATTCACACAGTTACAGCAAACACCACGAAGCATGGAGGAATAAAATAAAGATAAACTAGCAACTAACATCACCGCGACAGGTGTGAAGCTCACGGAGCTAACCGGCGCTACTTCCTGTTTTACTGGTTTCAACATAAAAGCACGTATTTCAAAATAAATCTTAAGAAAAAACTCCTGCATTTACAGCCAAGTTGAATTGTCTTCTCAGCGTAGTAGTTCCAGTCTAAAATATCACTTAAAGGCAAAACACACAACTGATAGCAGCAAGTCATTCAAGGAAACAGACAGTGGAGCGAGGCTTCTACATAAAAACTACAGAAAGATGCTGATGTTAAAAGTGTGTTTGCACAACAAATGTTATGGCACTTTCATTCATATGGCAGTACATTTAAAATAAAGCTAAATGCTAAAAGCTATACACTACTTTTGGATTCATTTTTGGATTCTGCGTACAAATGAGATTAATCGTGATTAATCAGGGAAATCATGTGATTAATTAGATTAAACATTTTAATCGTTGTCCAGCCCTAGTTTTTATACATGAAATAAGTCTGTTGCAGGATGTGAGTGGACTTAAGGAAGCTGTTTGTTGTCCAGGTTCTCCGTTTTAAAGCTGCTGAACTCCGAGGTGTCCGAGGGGAAAGCAGCCGGCCGGAGGCAGCGGGCGGTCCTAAGGTTTTATTAAGAGAAAAACACGTGGAGAAAAGACCAGAGCATCGAGGAACGGACGAAAAGAGAGGAGATGAAAGGACGACGGCGACCTGAACCGAGTGGAAGTTACAGACGGAGGGAAACTAATGAGGCAGCGGCTGCGGCTGATTGAGCTGCAGACAGACGCTGAGAACACCAAGAGTAACGACCAGATCTGAGCACCCAACGCAGGGATAGAGCCGGGAAACTGAGAAGAATGCGAGATGATTGAACCGCCTGAGAGGAGGGAGCACCTGTTGACCCTCTGCTGGGGGGGGGGGGGGCCTGGCTGCGACATGAACATATGAGACACAATGGCTGTGTTCAAAACTACATACTACATACTACATACCGCATACTACATACTGCATACTTCCATTCTGCATACTGATCGATCAGACAGTATGCAGAGCGTTTACCCACAATGCATTTCGCTCCTGCCCGAGCCGAAATCAGCCGGCCTGAAGCTGATTTCCCTTAAGCTCTAAACTCTGTAAACTTTAGCAACATTTGAAACATTTTCAGGTGAGAAAGTAGTCGTTTAGATCCCCAACGTGTTGAAAACCTGACAAAATACCGGCTGTTTACTATTTTGTTCCCACGAATTTGGCGCTACTAAAGCTAGCCGCAGTGAGCAACGCACTTCCGGTTATTTTCACAAAATAAAATACCCGTTGCCTTTTATCATAGGGAAAGCCATTACCATACAATTGGTGCTTTTGTTTTGAAAACAGGAAGTGAACCTACCCTCGTTGTAGCTAGCTTGAAACTGCCGTTTTGACAGGAAATGACGATCGGCGACGTCACGTTACGTTGCATCTTGGGTAGTTTGAGTATGAGTAGTAACCTCATGATGCATACCCAACATTTCAGAGAATCTAGTATGCATCCGGGAACTTAAAAAAAGTTAAAGTTAGTAGGAGTAGTAGGAGTAGTAGGAGAAGTAGGAGTAGTATGCGGTTTCGAACACAGCCAGTGAGACAATGAAACACAGTCTGGGCTTTTTCTGGCTAATTTCACTTCATTTCTTCAGCTTTGGGGGAACTGAGAGAAGCAGGCGTCTCTTTGCTGCCTCTGGGTCTGATAAACACATTTTAAACAAGCGTTTCAACACAGCCAGCACACAGAAACTGCACGCTGAGCACTGGCATCACGTGCACGCTGAGCACTGGCATCACGTGCACGCTGAGCACTGGCATCACGTGCACGCTGAGCACTGGCATCACGTGCACGCTGAGCACTGGCATCACGTGCACGCTGAGCACTGGCATCACGTGCACGCTGAGCACTGGCATCACGTGCACGGAGGCTGCAGATCCAAGCAGAAACGTCACCCTCTGACTGCTTGGATTGGACTGAAAGCTGGATGTTTTCCACCTGTTTTCACCTAATTCAGATGCTTAGACTTTATATAACTCTGGCTGAACAGGATTATTCTGGAATCTCTGTCTCACTTACTGATTATCGCATCTAATTCAGTGAATTTATTACGTTTCACAACTATGTTTTAACTGAAAAAAAGATCATTTTTGACTTTAATTTGAAAGATTCTGTAAATATTCGCACCTTTCTGTAGGTTTGTGTGTTCGTAAAGTGGAATAAATCCCACATGAATTCACAATAAGAACAATTAACTGTGTAAATTCTTGGCTAAACATTGAAAAGTGAACTTAATTAAATGTTTCCTGGACCTCTGACCCCCGTCTGACCCTGTAAAGATGAAACGGGAGGCAGGTGAAGCTTGAAGCTGCCCCAGAAGAGGCCCACCAGTTCCACGGCTCATCCTTTGCTAATGAGAGTTTTCTTCTCTGGAAACTGCAGAGAGGAAGAGATGAAAGGGGACCCTCGCCGGCGGCTGGCGGTCGGCGGAGGTAATTGGCGTTGGAGGATGAAAGGCTGAGCGGCCGACCTGTAGGTCTGCTCTGACTGACAGCAGCCTCCAACAGCACGTCGGCCTTCCTGACGTCTCTGTTCGCAGCTTTGAACCACCTGAGCGCAGAGCTGGACCTCCTCGCCGAGCCAGTCGGGGGGGAAAGGCACCAACGAGTCTGCAGCTTGGTGTGGATTTTATTCTCAGTTTTATGTAGCCTGGGAATTCCCACAGTCCAGGCAGCCTGGACACCGCCGCCCTTATTTTTGCCTGAGTTAGGGAACCAATCACAGAACGGGGGGGGACAGCAAGACGATGACGACGTCTATGCGCGACACCGAAGCTCGTAGAGTGTTAATCCAACATGGCAGCGGACACAACGTTACCGTTCGATGCAGCCTTAGAAAGTGTTTTAAGTAGCTTAGAGCGAAAGTTTACTTTTAAAAAAGAGCAACGTTTGGCGTTGAAAGACTTCATTGCCTTCTTCCTCGTCGAATTTCTGTCGCTCTACATACGTCATCTGGTATGAGTGATACAATTGGCTATGAATTGCGCGCAAAGCAGCATGGGAAGAACCAGACGCCATTTGATAGACATTCGTAGCGCCCAATAAACGGCTCTAGGCATTCGTAAACCACGCCTCAAATACGAGAAAATGCACACCTAGTTCCCAGACCACCATCTCATCGAGATGGTAGCCAGGCTACGTTTTAGGATAGAAACTGAACCAAATCAGCAGTCTCTTCTTGCGTCTTATTTCTGGCCTCTCCAAATCCAGGCTAAAAACCTGCTGATTTAGGATGGCTTTTAATACCCAGTAGCAGAGATGAAACTCAAAAAGGCTGCGACACTAAATCAAAAAAACATTTATCACACCGGACATTTGACAAACAAAAAGAGCCCTTCCAACACGCCCCCTTTTTTCTAACTGCCCAAAGAAAACTAAATTGATTTAAATTTAAATTTACAAAACATAAATGGCCACAACAGATAAGTTAATGTGAAGTATTTCATCGTCCTTCCTGAAGCTGAGCAGCAGAAGCTAAGTTAAAACAGGAACTTTTTTTAACTCCTTGAAACCACTGAAAGGGCGAACTGTCCCTTTAATGTCCGGTTTTTGGCCGCCGGCCTCGAGCTGCTGGCTCAGACCTGAACTAACGTGACCGACTCGACTTGTTTCCGGAGACAAAATAAATGAGCGAAGGATGTTTCCTGAACATTTATCTCGTCTCTCTCTTCCAGAGATGGGGACTCGAGTCGCTGTTTTGATGACTTGTGACTTGACAAAAAATAAAAGACTCGAGACTCGACTCGGACTTGGAAGTTAAAGACTCAGCACTTGACTTGAGACACGATGACTTGAATGACTTGAGTGTTAAGCATCTAGCTTAACTTCCAACTTTGTTCGTCATTTGAAGATCCATTCTGACCAGTAAGTGCTCGTCAAATTAGCTAATATTATCCTGTTAGCCTAGCCGGTAGTTAGCTAACGTTAGCTTGATATGATACGGGGTGGACAGGTTGGACACATTGGCCAATGATGTTTACTGACAGTTACTTATATCTTTGTGTTTTCACTTTATTAAGATCAGATTCTGCAGGTAAAACTGCAATAATAAGGTGACTTGACTTTGACTTGACCAAGAAAAAATTACTTGAGACTTGAAAGCTAAGACTTGGGACTTGAAAGCTAAGACTTGAGACTTGAAAGCTAAGACTTGGGACTTGAAAGCTAAGACTTGAGACTTGAAAGCTAAGACTTGAGACTTGAAAGCTAAGACTTGGGACTTGAAAGCTAAGACTTGGGACTTACTTAAGACTTGAAAGCTAAGACTTGGGACTTACTTAAGACTTGAAAGCTAAGACTTGGGACTTACTTAAGACTTGAAAGCTAAGACTTTGGACTTGAAAGCTAAGACTTGGGACTTGAAAGCTAAGACTTGGGACTTGAAAGCTAAGACTTTGGACTTGAAAGCTAAGACTTGGGACTTGAAAGCTAAGACTTGGGACTTGAAAGCTAAGACTTGGGACTTACTTAAGACTTGAAAGCTAAGACTTGGGACTTACTTAAGACTTGAAAGCTAAGACTTGGGACTTACTTGAGACTTGAAAGCTAAGACTTTGGACTTGAAAGCTAAGACTTGGGACTTGAAAGCTAAGACTTGGGACTTGAAAGCTAAGACTTGGGACTTGAAAGCTAAGACTTTGGACTTGAAAGCTAAGACTTGGGACTTGAAAGCTAAGACTTGGGACTTACTTAAGACTTGAAAGCTAAGACTTGGGACTTACTTGAGACTTGAAAGCTAAGACTTTGGACTTGAAAGCTAAGACTTGGGACTTGAAAGCTAAGACTTGGGACTTGAAAGCTAAGACTTGGGACTTACTTAAGACTTGAAAGCTAAGACTTGGGACTTACTTGAGACTTGAAAGCTAAGACTTTGGACTTGAAAGCTAAGACTTGGGACTTGAAAGCTAAGACTTGGGACTTGAAAGCTAAGACTTGGGACTTGAAAGCTAAGACTTGGGACTTGAAAGCTAAGACTTGGGACTTACTTAAGACTTGAAAGCTAAGACTTGGGACTTACTTAAGACTTGAAAGCTAAGACTTGGGACTTACTTGAGACTTGAAAGCTAAGACTTGGGACTTGAAAGCTAAGACTTGGGACTTGAAAGCTAAGACTTGGGACTTGAAAGCTAAGACTTTGGACTTGAAAGCTAAGACCTGGGACTTGAAAGCTAAGACTTGGGACTTGAAAGCTAAGACTTGGGACTTGAAAGCTAAGACTTGGGACTTGCACATGTGTGACTTGGTCCCATCTCTGCCCAACAGTATGATGACACTTATCTTATTTTATCTTATTCGACTTTGTTGTATTTTATTGCTTTCACTGTTCTTTTATTGTTTTTATTTGTTTTTACTTCTTCTTCTCTTTATTTATTACCTTCTGTAAAGCACTTTGGTACACCGTAATGATTGTTTGTAAAGGGCTGTAGAAATAAAACACATTTACATTATTGTTAAAATCACAGCTCTCAGGCTGCAGGTTTCCTGGAGGTTCCCAGAGTTTCAGGAGCTGCAGCCTGACTCCTCAGGCCTCCAGCAGAGAGGCAGTGGACTCGTTTCCAGGATTCAGACAGCAGCGATTTGTGTTTTAACTCGGTGTTTTCAGCAGTCGGCTGCACCGAACCTTCTGTGTCTTTGCATAAAAGGACAGAAAAACTGCCACGGAGCAGCAGAGCGACGCATCCGAGCACATCTCGGGCTGCTTTATATTTCCCTGTAATCTGGTGTCAGGTCCTCAGAGAGCCTGACACACTCTGCTGCCTCCTTATTAGAGGCTGAATGTTTTATTTTCACTTCTTCCCGACTGTTCCCGGCTCAGATAGAGGCGGCTGCCTCGCCCTCTGAAACCCTCTCCGCTCATAAGACACCCAGAGAGGATAACCAGGCTGGTGAAGTCCCAGCATGCTTTGAACGGGTAAAGCACAAAGAGCTTCGGCCCAATCTGGTGAGAAGACTCAGTTTAGATTTAGACTAAACTGACAGAACACAGAGAAAATGTTCCCATTAACCCTCATTCCTGATTTAAAACACAACTTAATTTCTGAAAAGGGAAATTTTTGTCCCCTTAAAAACATCATGTTAATATTTTTTTCCGCTTTTTTTTTTCCATAGATCTTTTATTCCACTTCAGTTCTGATCATAACAGCCAAGTTTTAAATTATTTTAAAAAATTTAACCCTTTAAATACTGGTTTATATGATGTAAACGCCAAAAAACCACAAAAACTGCTTTATTTTCAATATATAGAATGCAAAGTGGAATTGTTGAGCGGGGATAATTATGGTCTGGGATATGTCAATGATCAGCAACAACATTGATTTTTAGTGATTTTTAATTTTTTTGCTATGTCTCATTTAAAAAAAAAAAAAAAAAAACTCCTTAATGTCTGAAAAGGGACATTTTTGTCCCCTTTTAAAACGACCTAAAAACATCATATATTAATATTTTCAAAAAATGAACCCTTTAAATGCCAGTGTATATGAGGTAAACACCAATTTCTGTTAAAAAAAACACACAAAAACTGCTATATTTTCAATGTATGCAATGCAAAGTGAGATATTCTATGGGGGATTATTAGGTCTGGGATATGTCATTGATGAGCTACAGCATCAGTTTTTACAGCTTTTTAGTTTTTCTGCAATGGCAGAATACAGAAACGGCTCCCAAGTCAAAAATGCACAACCAAATATGATGAGTATCACTATTTCCAGTGTGAAATTAGAGGAGAAAGTTCAGCCCAAGTGGAGAAAAATGTCCCCTATCAGGGATCAGGGTTAAATCCCGACACAGTTTGGTTAAATGTTGGAGAGCGTTGGAGGTTGTTAGCGCCGTGTTAGCAAAGCAAAGAGCCCGCCATGAAGGGTCCAGCGAGTGATCTGGATGTTGCATAACGGATCAGTGTGTGTGTGTTTGTGTGCACGTTTCAGTGAGATGTAGATCAGGTGGGCTCAGCAGGTTCAGGGCTTTCCAGAACAGATGGAGGATACACGCTCACATGTGCACACCACCGCCTGCCAGAAAAATCTATTTGACATTCGGGGTGATACCTGAACCCAACCTTATCAGACACACATGCCCACACACACACACACACACACACACACACACACACACACACACACACGTGCACACTGAGCTGCAAACATGTTGGATAATGAGTGGAGTGGTGCTGTCAACACCCAGATCACTGATCACCATTAGCTGTGATAAGCTGCGTGCTCTGAGAGATCCGACTGCAGCCTGGGAAAATGGAAAGTGTACAGACTAGTCCTGTGGAAAAGAGAGTGAGGGAGGAAAGGAGAGACAAAATGAGAAAGAGGGAGGAAAAAAGGCAGGTAAAGAAAGGGAAAGAGAAGAAGAAATGGATAAGAAGGCAGGTAAGGGAAGAGAAAGAGGAGAAGAAATGGATAAGAAGGCAGGTAAAGGAAGGAAAAGAGAAGAAGAAATGGATAAGGGAAGGAAAAGAGAAGAAGAAATGGATTAGAAGGCAGGTAAAGGAAGGGAAAGAGAAGAAGAAATGGATAAGAAGGCAGGTAAAGGAAGGGAAAGAGAAGAAGAAATGGATAAGAAGGCAGGTAAGGGAAGGAAAAGAGAAGAAGAAATGGATAAGAAGCCAGGTAAAGGAAGGAAAAGAGAAGAAGAAATGGATAAGAAGGCAGGTAAAGGAAGGAAAAGAGGAGAAGAAATGGATAAGAAGGCAGGTAAAGGAAGGAAAAGAGAAGAAGAAATGGATAAGATGGCAGGTAAGGGAAGGAAAAGAGAAGAAGAAATGGATAAGAAGGCAGGTAAAGGAAGAGAAAGAGAAGAAGAAATGGATAAGAAGGCAGGTAAAGGAAGGGAAAGAGAAGAAGAAATGGATAAGAAGGCAGGTAAGGGAAGGAAAAGAGAAGAAGAAATGGATAAGAAGGCAGGTAAGGGAAGGAAAAGAGAAGAAGAAATGGATAAGAAGGCAGGTAAAGGAAGGGAAAGAGAAGAAGAAATGGATAAGAAGGCAGGTAAAGGAAGGAAAAGAGAAGAAGAAATGGATAAGAAGGCAGGTAAAGGAAGGAAAAGAGAAGAAGAAATGGATAAGAAGGTAGGTAAAGGAAGAGAAAGAGAAGAAGAAATGGATAAGAAGGCAGGTAAGGGAAGGAAAAAAGAAGAAGAAATGGATAAGAAGGTAGGTAAAGGAAGGGAAAGAGAAGAAGAAATGGATAAGAAGGCAGGTAAAGGAAGGAAAAGAGAAGAAGAAATGGATAAGAAGGTAGGTAAAGGAAGAGAAAGAGAAGAAGAAATGGATAAGAAGGCAGGTAAAGGAAGAGAAAGAGAAGAAGAAATGGATAAGAAGGCAGGTAAAGGAAGGGAAAGAGAAGAAGAAATGGATAAGAAGGCAGGTAAGGGAAGGAAAAGAGAAGAAGAAATGGATGAGAAGGCAGGTAAGGGAAGGAAAAGAGAAGAAGAAGAGTTGGATTCCTGCAGCTTAATAAAGGCGCCCACAGATGTAACACGGTTGCAGGATGCTGCGTCATTAACATGAACTCCTGTAATGCAGTTAGAGCTGCTCACCAGAGGTCTGACCTCATTTACAACCAAACAGGAGCACCAGAGGAGGGAGACTCAGCCCTAATCAAACCTTTATCAGGTCTAATCAAACCTTTATCAGGCTGGAACCGCAGTGATGGATGAGTCAGGGACGGGAAGAGGACCAAAAGGGAGCATTTAAAGGGAAGTTCCACAGAAACGGCAGGAAAATGAGCAACTGAAGAACAACAGCTGCTTTTATTGTGCGTGTTTCAGGCTTCTGAAGCAGCAGATGGTGGCGTGGAATCTTACTGTTCCATCCATCCATCTATCTATCTATCCATCCATCCATCCATCCATCCATCCATCTATCCATCCATGCATTCATCTATCCATCCATCCATCTATCTATCTATCCATCCATCCATCCATCTATCCATCCATGCATTCATCTATCCATCCATCCATCTATCTATCTATCCATCCATCCATCCATCTATCTATCCATCCATGCATTCATCTATCCATCCATGCATTCATCTATCCATCCATCTATCTATCTATCCATTCATCTATCCATCCATCCATCCATCTATCTATCCATCCATCTATCTATCTATCCATTCATCTATCCATCCATCCATTCATCTATCCATCCATCTATCTATCTATCCATCTATCCATCCATCCATTCATCTATCTATCTACCTATCCATCCATCCATCCATTCATCTATCTATCTACCTATCCATCTATCCATTCATTCATCTATCTATCTACCTATCCATCTATCCATTCATCCATCCATCTATCTACCTATCCATCTATCCATCCATCCTTCCATCTATCCATTCATCTATCTATCTATCCATCCATCCATTCATCCATCCAGCCATTCATCTATCCATCTATCCATTCATCCATCCATCTATCTATCTATCCATTCATCTATCATCCATCTATCCATCTATCCATCTTTCTATCCATTCATCTATCTATCTATCTACCTATCCATCCATCCATCTATTCATCCATCTATCTATTTATCCATTCATCTATCCATCCATCTATCCATTCATATATCTATCTACCTATCCATCTATCCATCCATCCATTCATCCATCCCTCCATCCATCCATCTATCCATTCATCTATCTATCCATCCATCCATCCATTCATCTATCCATCCATCTATCCATCCATCTATCCATCCATCTATCCATCCATTCATCTATCCATTCATCCATCCATCTATCCATTCATCTATCTATCCATCCATCCATCCATTCATCTATCCATCCATCTATCCATTCATCCATCCATCTATCTACCTATCCATCTATCCATCCATCCTTCCATCTATCCATTCATCTATCTATCTATCCATCCATCCATTCATCCATCCAGCCATTCATCTATCCATCTATCCATTCATCCATCCATCTATCTATCTATCCATTCATCTATCATCCATCTATCCATCTATCCATCTTTCTATCCATTCATCTATCTATCTATCTACCTATCCATCCATCCATCCATTCATCTATCCATCTATCCATTCATCTATCTATCCATCCATCCATCCATTCATCTATCCATCCATCTATCCATCCATCTATCCATCCATCTATCCATCCATTCATCTATCCATTCATCCATCCATCCATCTATCCATCTATCCATTCATCCATCCATCCATCCATCCATTCATCAATCCATCCATGCCTCCATCCCTCCATCCATCCATGGAGGAGCTCCTCCCCTCGGATATTGGAGCTCCTCCCCCTTTCTCTAAGGCTGAGCCCCGCCCCCCTCTGAAGGAAACTCATTTCAGACGCTCATATCCACTAAGATGGGTAATGACCTCTGCCCCCCGATCCACACAGCACATAACCAAAGGGGCGGAGCCAACGGGAGAAACAGGTATTTTATCGGGCATTTAAGATCCATGCTGAGCAACCAGAGCAGACTTTGGAAATCTAATTAGAAATGCATTGCAAAACACACCCAAATGTGGATTAAGTCTAATGAGAGCTGGTACTTTGAGCCACCAATGAAGGTGGAAAAATGTCCCCCAGAAACCCACAAAGCATTAAATCAAGCGTTCAATAACAGGCTGCAGTCACAGTCAACATTTCAGGGGTCTATTTGGGACTGTTTTTCATAAAAGAATAAAAAATATATGAGAGAACTGTAGCTCCATCCCAGCCGAGGACCCAACCAACGCTGCTGCTGCTCCACCACAGCACCACCAGGAAGGCGTCCAAGAGACAAAACACTAAAGCAAATGTTAAAACAGCCATTAGGCAGTTAATCACCTCGGCTGCCAGTTAGCTCCAACACTTTTAAACCCGTCGGTTTTTACCGTTTTATTATTCAAATCAAGCACTAATGAATTCAGGCAGTAAAACATGACGCGCAGCAACGCTGGCTTCTGTCTTTCATGACTTTATTTCAGAGAGCAGCCCAACTTTATCTCTGCAGAGAGGAGTTTAGGTCAGATCCACCTGCCAGGAGGCCCAAAATGAGCACCTGAGGATCCGATCCTCCCAGGCTGCTACACTAAAAGTACAGATTGTACCTTTAGGGGTACGATGGCTCGTCACTGGGGCAGTACCCTCGGAAGGTATAGTTTTGTACCCTCGTGGTTTGTACCTTACAGAGACCAATCTTGACCAATCTGTTCCCTTATACTGAAGTAGCCTAACACAGACTGTCTATCGTACCCCAGCATGTAGTAAAAAAGGTACATATATGTACTCAAGTGGTACCTTTTACCACTTGAGTACATATATGTACCTTTTGGACCCTCAAAAAGGCGTAGCACCAAGTTTGGGGCCCCAGGAACAACCACTACCATGCATATTTGAACCAACATCGACCCTATGTTAGGCTTTTGGGACACTTGTATAGGCTAATAGTTATTATGAAAATAAATACATTTAAGACAAATATGGCTTCTATATCACAATTATGTGGTAGCCAACAAAATGAGAGATTATTTTTTAATTATTTGACTTCGGCTGCTATCACAGTGGTATGCAACGGAATGGGAATATCAGTTACTGTAGGCTGTAATTTTGACATTTGGGCTAACCTTTCTTGGGAAATAAATCAGTCAGCAGTTGCTTTCCTTCATTTTGTTTCCTCTGTCTCTCTTGCCTTTCTTTTCTTTTCTGAAAGCCTGATTTTTTTTTTTGGATGACATCTTTCATGTGCCGGCTGCTGCGTTTAATGCCTAATAATGAAGTGAGTAAATTTATTGCGCATGTACAATCAAAAGTCCGCCAGAGGGCGGACTAAACCAATGCGCACTGATAATGGGGGTGTCTGATATAGATCATAGCCTGTTTGCACGCTGGGATGTACATTTCAACAGATGTATTTCCAGAGAACATTGGATTTGCATAAATTACCAACATATATTGACATTATTTAAAAAATGATTTTTAAAAAACGAAAGAAGAAGAAAATTTCCCTTAGCCAGCCCCCCCCATGGTTTCAGGGCTTTTCAAGGACCTTTTTAATGTTGGGAAATACATCACTCTTTACTTCTACCAGCTACAAGTAAGAGCTCTTATTGGGTCAGAAAGTTGTAAAAAGTCCATCAGCATTAAACAACAGGCACACATGAGCTGATGAACAAAGTGTGAGCATAACCCGATGTTTCCCCCCCGGAGCTGGTGGAGAACAAATAGGGAGAGAGAACTGAGTTTTCCGTGGACATGCTGGAGGTTTGAAGCAAGCAGAAATATTCTGTTGACTGGGCAACGATTAAAATGTTTAATCTAATTTATCACATGATGTTACGACCCCAGGTCTAGGGGATCAGGGTGGCAACATAAAATGTGTCCAGGGGCCGTAACACATGATTTCCCTGATTAATCACGATTAATCACATTTTTACGCAAAAACCAAAAATGAATCCAAAAGTAGTGTATAGCTTTTAGCATTTAGCTTTATTTTAAATGTGCTGCCATATGAATGAAAGTGCCATAACATTTGTTGTGCAAACACACTTTTAACATCAGCATCTTTCTGTAGTTTTTATGTAGAAGCCTCGCTCCACTGTCTGTTTCCTTGAATGACTTGCTGCTATCAGTTGTGTGTTTTGCCTTTAAGTGATACTTTAGACTGGAACTACTACGCTGAGAAGACAATTCAACTTGGCTGTAAATGCAGGAGTTATTTTTTCAATTTATTTTGAAATACGTGCTTTTATGTTGAAACAAGTAAAACAGGAAGTAGCGCCGGTTAGCTCCGTGAGCTTCACACCTGTAGCGGTGATGTTACCTGCTAGTTTATCTTTATTTTATTCCTCCATGCTTCGTGGTGTTTGCTGTAACTGTGTGAATGTGATGCATTCAACAGACTTTTACATTAATAAAACCTGCGTTAATGCGCGATAAAATATTTATCGGCATTAAATAATTAACGAGTTAACGCGATGATAACTCGCCCAGCCCTAGTTTTTTTTCTTAAAAGCACTTTCCAACCACATCCTCTTTAAAAAAAAAGACCACTTCAAACCATCATTTAAACATTCCGCTGAAGTGTTTGGCCGCCTGCATGGAAACAAATCTCTAGAGCTGGTTTTTAGAGATGCTAACAGTTCTCAGGATAGATCACAGGTGGGGAGGAACCCTCAGAAAGTCCCCAGAACCATTGGGTTCAAAAGACGAGGCCGAACCCGAAAGCCAAGCTTCTGAATTAAAAGGCTGTTTTAGTGCAGCTTCTCTCCAATCGTTGGCTAAATAAACAAGAAACTGGTTTCTAACTACTGTGATATTCCTCTGGTTCATGTTTGGTGAATAAAAATCCCTTCTTAACTTTATTCATTTACTTACTAAAAGTGTTAAAATCAGCATCATCTTGACCTTTTCTGTTATTCTCAGTTAGTTTTGTTATGCTGTTGAGCTGAATCTAAGCTCTCCTTTGGGTCATTAAAGCATTTTAAAATGTGCAATTATCCTTCGCAAAATCATCAACGCACCCTTTAGAAACCAAACCTGCGGCTGACTGGTAAACTGGGTCCAGTTGTGGCTGGAAGCAACCGGAGTCCGACGTGAGGCTGACTTTAAATGCCTCCCTGGTTGAAGTCTACGATGGACGGTAATTACAGACGGAGGCAGAGAGGTGGATGTGGATGACCCCCCTGTTATCAATGAAATCTAATGAAAGCTGTAGCTCTACACTACTCTCCATCCCTTACCCAACCATCACTGATGGAGGGAAACAGGCACATCACACTTTTCTTTACTTAAAAAACAATATTGGAGACCACATGGAAAAACTATAATAGATACTTGAATTAAGTCCTTCATTCCCACTGACCACAATAAGAGCTTCTGCTGTCTCCTCTGCATCACCAAACATCACCAAACATCACTCTGAAAAGCCTCCAGCTGATCCAAAACGCTGCAGTTCTGATGACAAACGTCAGTTTAAACTTCTCTTCAACAGCTGGGTTCCTACTGGTGTTTATGATTTAGATTTACACTGAATGTGAAAGAAAACTTTAGCTATGAAAACACAACTTCCACTAAAATACAATATCCCAGAAAAGTGATTCTGTTTCTGCTTCAGAGTCGGAGCCCAGTTAAGAACCAGTTCTCAGTGTTTTAACCTCCAAAGTTGTTGCTCCAGGGCTGAAAACTGGTGCTACACCAGCACCAAATCTGTGCTGGTCCAGAGCGAAGAACAGCGAACATCTGGGGCTGGGAGTGTTGGGAGCATTAAACCGGCTATCCCAGTACCTACAGCTATCCCAGCACCTACAGCTCTCCCAGCACCTACAGCTATCCCAGCACCTACAGCTATCCCAGCACCTACAGCTATCCCAGCACCTACAGCTATCCCAGCACCTACAGCTATCCCAGCACCTACAGCTATCCCAGCATCTACAGCTATCCCAGCATCTACAGCTATCCCAGTACCTACAGCTATCCCAGCATCTACAGCTATCCCAGCACCTACAGCTATCCCAGCATCTACAGCTATCCCAGCATCTACAGCTATCCCAGCACCTACAGCTATCCCAGCATCTACAGCTATCCCAGCATCTACAGCTATCCCAGCACCTACAGCTATCCCAGTACCTACAGCTATCCCAGCACCTACAGCTATCCCAGCACCTACAGCTATCCCAGCACCTACAGCTATCCCAGCACCTACAGCTATCCCAGTATCTAAAGCTATCCCAGCACCTAAAGCTATCCCAGCACCTACAGCTCTCCCAGCACCTACAGCTCTCCCAGCACCTACAGCTCTCCCAGCACCTACAGCTATCCCAGCACCTACAGCTATCCCAGTATCTAAAGCTATCCCAGCACCTAAAGCTATCCCAGCACCTACAGCTCTCCCAGCACCTACAGCTATCCCAGCACCTACAGCTATCCCAGTATCTACAGCTATCCCAGCACCTAAAGCTATCCCAGCACCTACAGCTATCCCAGCACCTACAGCTATCCCAGTATCTAAAGCTATCCCAGTACCTACAGCTATCCCAGCATCTACAGCTATCCCAGCACCTACAGCTATCCCAGCACCTACAGCTGTCCCAGTACCTACAGCTATCCCATCACATACAGCTATCCCAGCATCTACAGCTATCCCAGCATCTAAAGCTACCCCAGCACCTACAGCTATCCCAGCACCTACAGCTATCCCAGCACCTACTATCCCAGCACCTACAGCTCTCCCAGCACCTACAGCTCTCCCAGCATCTACAGCTATCCCAGCACCTACAGCTATCCCAGCACCTACAGCTATCCCAGCATCTAAAGCTATCCCAGCACCTACAGCTATCCCAGCACCTACAGTTCTCCCAGCACCTACAGCTCTCCCAGCACCTACAGCTATCCCAGCACCTACAGCTATCCCAGCACCTACAGTTCTCCCAGCACCTACAGCTCTCCCAGCACCTACAGCTATCCCAGCACCTATAGCTATCCCAGCACCTACAGCTCTCCCAGAACCTACAGCTATCCCAGTATCTAAAGCTATCCCAGCACCTACAGCTATCCCAGCACCTACAGCAATCCCAGCATCTACAGCTATCCCAGCACCTACAGCTATCCCAGCATCTAAAGCTACCCCAGCATCTACAGCTACCCCAGCATCTACAGCTATCCCAGCACCTACAGCTATCCCAGTACCTACAGCTATCCCAGTACCTACAGCTCTCCCAGCATCTAAAGCTATCCCAGCACCTACAGCTATCCCAGCATCTACAGCTATCCCAGCACCTACAGCTATCCCAGCACCTACAGCTATCCCAGCACCTACAGCTATCCCAGCATCTACAGCTATCCCAGTACCTACAGCTCTCCCAGCATCTAAAGCTATCCCAGTACCTACAGCTATCCCAGCACCTACAGCTATCCCAGTACCTACAGCTCTCCCAGCATCTAAAGCTATCCCAGCACCTACAGCTATCCCAGCACCTACAGCTATCCCAGCACCTACAGCTATCCCAGTACCTACAGCTCTCCCAGCATCTAAAGCTATCCCAGCACCTACAGCTATCCCAGCACCTACAGCTATCCCAGCATCTACAGCTATCCCAGTACCTACAGCTCTCCCAGCATCTAAAGCTATCCCAGTACCTACAGCTATCCCAGCACCTACAGCTATCCCAGCACCTACAGCTATCCCAGCACCTACAGCTATCCCAGCACCTACAGCTCTCCCAGCACCTACAGCTCTCCCAGCACCTACAGCTATCCCAGTATCTAAAGCTATCCCAGCACCTACAGCTATCCCAGTACCTACAGCTCTCCCAGCATCTAAAGCTATCCCAGCACCTACAGCTATCCCAGCACCTACAGCTATCCCAGCACCTACAGCTATCCCAGCATCTACAGCTATCCCAGCATCTACAGCTATCCCAGCATCTACAGCTATCCCAGCACCTACAGCTCTCCCAGCACCTACAGCTCTCCCAGTACCTACAGCTATCCCAGTACCTACAGCTCTCCCAGCATCTAAAGCTATCCCAGCACCTACAGCTATCCCAGCACCTACAGCTATCCCAGCACCTACAGCTATCCCAGCACCTACAGCTATCCCAGCATCTACAGCTATCCCAGTACCTACAGCTCTCCCAGCATCTAAAACTATCCCAGTACCTACAGCTATCCCAGCACCTACAGCTATCCCAGTACCTACATCTCTCTGGTCCCATCAGTCATTTTTAATTTGCCCCCAGCCTGTCGGGTCCGTAATAACCTCCCTTCTTCTCTTACAGGTTCATGTGTACATTCCGTGTTAAACATCAGACTAAATATAAAGTCATATCACAGGTTTATAACATTCAGAAATGTATTTTTTCAGGTTTTCCAGTGATTTTGTGCTGAAAATATTGTTTTATCGACAGGTGTGCAACACCTGTGGTCGTCTTGATCTTTAAAGCTCCAGTAATAAATATCATCACAGTGGAAATTAAACCGTTTTGGTCGTATTTTCTTCGTTGTTGTACAGTTACAACACTGCATTCCTCACCGCACACCTTGGTGACCATGAGCATTACGGATCACCTCCACAGATGTTCCTGCAGCCTCTCAGCACCACATCAAAGCTCCGCCTCATTTGCATATGTCCGCCAATTAAAGCCGAGGTCGGGTTTGTTTACATCCTCCGTCCCCTCAGCCCGAGTGTGACATTAAACAGTAAATAAAGCCACAGCACAGGAAGTGCTGGGTCAGAGCCATGAAATATTCACCCAGAAAGAGGAGGAAATGTCGCTGTTGTTGCGCTTAATGTTGGAATGACATTCAGAACATTTGGAAGCTCATGTTTTATTCAGGGTTTTGTGTAAATGTCATCATGAGTTAACCTGCTGATGTGCTCTGGTCTTGTTTTGTTTGTACAACTCGTTCCCGTCGTTGTTTTCGTCTCGATTTTATTGTCAATAAAGAAGTGAAATAGGAGCGGACATTAATCTGATGCGGACACACTGAAACGGCGAGCACACACACACAGAAACACTCACGGTGCAGAAGAGAAGGCCTGTGGATCTGCTGGGGAAGAAGGGGGGATGATGGGATGGATCTGGAGCGATCGGGTTCGGGTCAGGAGGCTGATGCGTCCCAGACGGATTCTTCCACAGGTCTGAACACGGAAGGAAGCGATTGATGGGAGGAATGTCGGGGTCCTTGATCCGCCAGCCGGAAAGAACACAGAGATGGAAAACTCAATCTGCAGCTCACAGCGGCGATTCAAAGCCAGAAGCAACCAACCAACATATCAAACAAACTCATCAGGCAAGGAGGGTTAGTTCCTCCGACTCTCAGCGGCTCGGCTCGCTTCTTCCAGCTTTAGATCGCTGAGGAGAGGGCTGGAAAATTCAGTTGACCCATTTAAAAAAGTCCTCAAAATTAGTCTGTCGAAGCCCAACAGTTCACTTCCTGATAAGAACACAATCTTTATGTGTTCAGTTTAGGGCTGGGCAACGATTAAAATGTTTAATCTAATTAATCACATGATTTCCCTGATTAATCACGATTAATCTCATTTGTACGCAGAATCCAAAAATGAATCCAAAAGTAGTGTATAGCTTTTAGCATTTAGCTTTATTTTAAATGTGCTGCCATATGAATGAAAGTGCCATAACATTTGTTGTGCAAACACACTTTTAACATCAGCATCTTTCTGTAGTTTTTATGTAGAAGCCTCGCTCCACTGTCTGTTTCCTTGAATGACTTGCTGCTATCAGTTGTGTGTTTTGCCTTTAAGTGATATTTTAGACTGGAACTACTACGCTGAGAAGACAATTCAACTTGGCAGAGTTTACAGATGACTTTGGTTCTGTCGACTCCGCCGTCTGGAAGAACTTTAACATGAAAATGGCCGAGTAAAAGTTCCGTACCCTTCTCCATGTTTGGTGGATCCGCCGATTACTTTCTTTTCCTGTTCCACAGCAGACAGCAACAGACTTTTACAAAATAAAAGCCTGTGGGCAACGGACTTTTACAAAATAAAAGCCTGTGAGCGACACACTTTTACAGAATAAAAGCCTGTGAGCAACAGACTTTTACAAAATAAAAAAACTGCGTTAATGCGCGATAAAATATTTATCGGTGTTAAATAATTAACAAGTTAACGCGATAATAACGAGTTAACTCGCCCAGCCCTAGTTAAATTTACGTTGTTATTGGGACAGAAAAATGGTGCTGACTGCAACACAACACTGACTACAGTCACAGCAAACTGTTCGAATGATAAATAACTTTATTTCAGGATCAGCTCAGTGGTTTTTGTGTTGTTTTTTTATTACATTTGAGGTGATGTGAAGTGAAAATAGGCTGAAACATTATCATGATAAGTTAGCATTTAGCTCATAAACTTAGATTAAACTGACAAACATGTTTAAACTTCTTCCTCCTTTTTCTCCTGCTCTGCGTCCCAGACGTCTCCTCTTAAACTCATCTGGATTCGGGGTCTTATTCGAGCTTTTTTCACCTCTTATCGCCGAACCCTCTTTTAAAAGGGCCTTTTAGGACAAAGAGTTCTTTCTCTCAGGAGGAAACGCTTGAATGAAACCGGTATCTGGTGTTTTAGCCATTTTATTTTGGTAAATCCAGATGCTTTGTTCACAAATAAAGCGTTTTGCTTCTCAGAACAATATGCGTTCAACAGAGTAATACATTTGCTTCACAAAATCGTTTTGCATGAAAAAGTCAGACCTCGCATCGCTTGGCGCTATTTTTGCCTCCCTTGATATCAATGCGTCCAGCCACCTAGCCTAACCGCACCTTTTACGGTGTTTGCTGCTCGGTCTGCACAGTTTACATTGGAAGCATTGATATCAAGGGAGGCAAAAATAGCGCCAAGCGAGACGCTTTATTTTTTAAACCCCAGCCAACTAGCCGGACTACCTTCATCAACACCAAAACGAGGCTGGAACTCTGCTCACAGGACGCAGCAGGGGGTAAGAAGATGTTCAGAAATGATGTTGCTGATATGGGATGTTACACAGCTTCATGTCAGAAGAGGCGAACTGTCCCTTTAAGACCACGAGTCAGCTTACTTAGAGCATTTCCAGACTGTCGCTCTGCTCTAATAAAATCCTGATTTTAGAACCACAGCCTCCTCTGACCAGTTAAATGGACCAGGGGAGCTGTGGGTGAAAACTCGACTCAAATGTTCATGTAGCTGTTGAATTATTTAAAAAACACAAACAAGGGGTCGTATTTCCAAGGGAAAATGTAACTGTTCCCTCTCAAAATATGCTCACAAAATGTTGCTGGAGGTTGGTCCACATCAGCATGAACACACACACACACACACACACACACACACACACACACACACACACACACACACACACACACACACACACACACACAGCGGTGACCTTTCCACTCAAAGACAGCAGGAATCAACAATCAGGAAGTGTCTGACCTTCTACACATCCACAGCTAAAGAGCATACTGTACACACACACACACACACACACACACACACACAGGTTGCATCATCATTTCACCATAGACTGTATATAAAAAGTGGGTGTGGCCACATGGGCGTTCTGCAGCCTCGAGTTTAGCGTGTGACGTTTTTTTGGAGGCGGAAGTGACCATATTTGGACAAGAAGGTGGAGCTGGAGGGAGCTGTGCTGTTAGTCTGAATGTAATGTGAGAAACTGATGAAACAAAAAGCTAGCAAGCTAAAAGGAGGAGTTAGTGCAGGCTGGGTGGAGAACACCGTATAAGCAAAGCTGATCGAAGATCCACCGGGATAATCCAACAGGCTGTGTTCGAAACCACATACTACATACTTCCATACTACATACTGCAAACTGCATACTACATACTTCCATACTCATCGATCAGACAGTATGCAGAGCGTTTACCCACAATGCATTTCGCTCCTGCCCGAGCCGAAATCAGCCGGCCTGAAGCTGATTTCCCTTAAGCTCTAAACTCTGTAAACTTTAGCAACATTTGAAACATTTTCAGGAGAGAAAGTAGTCGTTTAGATCCCCAACGTGTTGAAAACCTGACAAAATACCGGCCGTTTACCATTTTGTTCCCACGAATTCGGCGCTACTAAAGCTAGCCGCAGTGAGCAACGCACTTCCTGTTATTTTCACAAAATAAAATACCCGTTGCCTTTTATCATAGGGAAAGCCATTACCATACAATTGGTGCTTTTGTTTTGAAAACAGGAAGTGAACCTACCCTCGTTGTAGCTAGCTTGAAACTGCCGTTTTGACAGGAAATGACAATCGGCGACGTCACGTTACGTTGCATCTTGGGTAGTTTGAGTATGAGTAGTAACCTCATGATGCATACCCAACATTTAGGAGAATCTAGTATGCATCCGGGAACTTAAAAAAACTTAAAGTTAGTTGGAGTAGTGGGAGTAGTAGGAGAAGTAGGCGGTTTTGAACACAGCCACAGACTTAGTTCCACTGGACCAAGACAAGTTTCGCCAAGAACGAGCTCGGGAGTTAGCCACATTAGCTCTCTGGCAAATAAGCCGGGATACACAAGACTTCTGGAACAAAAACCTTGGTCAAAAAGTTGGTCAGAAACCCAAGAGCTACATCTCAGACTCTGCGGGCCTCAGTTAGCATGTTAAAGGTTAAAGGTCATGACAGCAAAGTTAGAAACAGACTGAACAGGTATGGCTTGTGTGGAAGGGCTGCAGGAAAAAGCCTCTTCTCTCTAAAAAGAACATGGCAGCACAGCTTAGGTTTGCAAAGCTGCATCTGAACAAACCACAAGACTTCTGGAACAATGTCCTTTGGACAGAGCAGACCAAAGTGGAGATGTTTGCTCATAATGCACAGCAGCACGTTTGGAGGAAACCAAACGCAGCATATCAGCACAAACACCTCACACCAGCTGTCAAGCACGGTGGTGGAGGGCTGATGATCTGGGCACCTTGCAGTCACTCAGTGGGGTCACATGGCTCTGAAAGGATGGGATTATTGTCTAAATTACAGTAAGAATGAGCTGAGCAAGGGTAATTCTCCTTGGATATATGGCGGTGAATGAATGGGATCAGAGACACAAAGCGTGTCATACCCCGGTATGATAGGTGGCGCTGTACCCATTCCAGCTGTTGCTAATAGAGCCACTTCCTGTTGACCTCTTCACCACCACCAACAACAACAAACTCAGGCATTGGAGAAAGATGGAGAACGCAGAGCCAGATGAAGCTACGTCCCTCTACATTTGCTCTGTGATGAGCTGCTTGTTGCACAAACTCGATACCCAACGGAGCATTCTCCATCGCGTTGTTTGTTTCTTTCTGACGGCGACAACAACAGGAATATCGTCTCCTTTGACTTCCGGGTCACGACCCCGGGAAAACATCTGGAGCATGCGGAGAACGCAAAGTCTGATTCACCACGTGCTTCAGCGTCTACAAGCAGGTTTAGAGTGACTTTCAACCCAGTTATCTCGGGGTCTGAATCCGATCAGATCCAATTCTTAGTCAGATTAAGGTGTCTACATGCACTTAATAACTCAGTCTGATTGGAATTTAGCCAATAATCTGATCCTTTCAGGGCCATGTGACCCCACTGAGTGAGTCCACCATGAACTCTTCTGGATACCAAAGTGTTCTAGAGTCAGATGTGAGGCTGGATCAGGGGTTCACTTAGTTTCTCACACACAGCTTCTGTGTTCTGTCTCAGTTTTTGCTCCATAAATAATCCCACAGTGGGACATGTCATGTGTTTATGGTGAGTTTTACCACATGTTAAAGACCAGATGACTTTTTCTTATTTAGTCCTGAAACATAAAAACTTAAATAGATGAAAGTAGGTGGAAAACTGGGATTGATGCTGGTCATTTTGTTTCCTCGTGAAACATTTTAATGAAGCTCTGGGTCTAAATGAAGAGGTTAGATTGATAGATGTGGTTAATCAGCTGGGTTTATCCATATTTATGATGAGTGCAGGTTACAGACAGTTAGATAACCTGACAGGAAGGTCACTTTGCAGCTCCTCTGATCATTCTGGGCTCAGTCTGTGGACTCAACCCGAAATGTTTCGCTTTAAACCGGCTAACTTCACAGCTCTGTCAGGTGTGTTTGCACCACAGCAGCTCACATCTTAACCCATAACAAGGACTTTTTCAGGGGAAAATAAAGCTCCGTGAGGCCCGACAGGCTGCCGGTTTGTGTAGTCAAACCACTCACTTTCACACCAGTGATTCACACTCATAAAAAACACAATATTCGTGTGTTGGCGAACATTTGTAGAGGTTAAAATTAGCAAAGCTAACTCACCTTCTGTCCTACTCCAGCGTTGGGCTGCTATGAAGTCAGCGGAGGCGCGCCTGTGTCGCTACGGGGATATATATATGTTGTTTAAAATATTTTTAGTAAACTTTAATGTCTTTAATATCATTAAAGTGTCACATTGAGGATCTTAATGAAAATAAGTGAATAAATATTGAGAATAAAAGCACTGCTTGGAGGAAATTTTGATCAGGCGATCTTTGGTCACATTTAATTTAGGGCCCTGAGCCTTTAACGGTCGCGGAGGGAGGGATCGGCGTTTTTAGCAACATCATGGCTGCGTCCACACGAACCCAGGTGATTTCTCTGTACAAGATGATGCTGAAAGAGAGCAGCAAGTTCCCGTCGTACAACTACAGGTGAGAGACGTAGTGGGACCGGTTTGACCCGGCTGTTAGTGGCGGGAAAAGCGGGGAAGTGGCGGTTTGTGGCTGTGTTTACATTAGCATCTTGACAGATCCGGTGTCATTGGAAGCTAACATGTAACAACATCAGGAGCAGGGGCGAGGCTAGGTGGGGGCTGTGGAGGGGCACTGCCCCCCCCATTTTCGGATTCACATTTTCGGATGTTTTTGTTGTATATAATGATCTGAAATGTAGACTTAATGAAGGTAATAAAAAGCTGGAGTTGGCTGGATGTCTTGCCCCAAGTATCTACTTGAATTTAAACCCTCAATGGAGAATGTGGAGCATGTTAATTAAAATTAAAAATTAAAATTGACGATTCTTGACGATGATTCAGAGCGCCGGCTCCCTCTGACCCGGGTCAGAACTCGGTGTGCTTCCTTATTCCAGTAAAGTTCAACTAAATCTGTCGTATGCTTCGTGTCTTTGTGTTTAAAGTTTGTAAAAGTGTGTGTATGGCCCAACTTTTCTCTAATTTACACGGTAACGTCACACACGGAGGCTCTGAAACTGACGGCGAGGACGGTTTTCACCATCTGTGGGAACGCTGAGAAACAAGAAACGAATTATTTCAGGTCCAACAGGTTTGTTTTACAGGCTGAAAGACCCACCTGTAGCTGCTGATTTAGGTGTAAAAAAGGGCCGTTCAGTGGGAAACAGCAGTGTTACAGTCACTGTTACAGCAGATTTTTATTCTCACAGGTCTGCGTTAGGAAAAGTTTGTCCTGTTGGCTGAAGCACGTTGATGTTTTTAGGTTCAGTAAAGTGGAGAAAAGGGTTTGGGACCTATAATCTGTTTCTTTAAGAGGATTTACAGGCCTGTAGTTCCTTTTCTGCTGGAAACCTGAAGCTGTAGCCTGTAGCCTGGGGCAGCTCGGGGGTAAATAAGTCAAAGCTCTGTCCGGTTCTGGCTGTTTGCTTGCTGAAACAGTCCAGAAACACGAAGCTGTTGGGTTGGGAGCACGGTTAGTGGTCCCTCTGATGGACCCTGTGGCTGTTTCTCCAGCGGTTGGCTCCCACAGTTTCAGACGGATCGTTCTTAAAGGGACAGTTCGCCTCTTTAAAGGGACAGTTCGCCTCTTTAAAGGGACAGTTCGCCTCTTCTGACATGAAGCTGTGTAACATCCCATATCAGCAGCATCATTTCTGAACATCTTCTTACCCCCTGCTGCGTCCTGTGAGCAGAGTTCCAGCCTCGTTTTGGTGTTGATGAAGGTAGTCCGGCTAGTTGGCTGGGGTTTAAAAAATAAAGCGTTTTGCTTCTCAGAACAATATGCGTTCAACAGAGTAATACATTTGCATCCCAAAATGGTTCTCCAGGAAAAAGTCAGACCTCACAATCTCTTGGCCCTATTTTCTCTCGCTTCGTGTCATCAAAACTTCTCGCCATATTTGATGCTGAATCATTGAGGCTGAAACAACAGTGGAAGCACTGAGCTGCTGTGTCTTCTTCTCTATTTTTACTATAACTTCTCATAATATCACCAACACCTGCGAGTTATTTCTCTGAGTCGCAACAACTGGATGCATCCAGCAACGTTCCTGCTTTTGGCTAAAGCAGTTAAACACGGAGCTGTTTCTGATCACCCCCCCACATCTGTTGACCAACTTCTCACCAATAAAAGCTTTAATTTTGCTTTGATTGGTGAGAAAAGTGTCAGATTAGACCAACTTCACCCCAACTCCAGCTGTTGGTTTGAGCTGGGATCGTCTCTCTGAGGCACCAACTGAGGCTTTCTGGGAAGATGCAAAGCAACAAAAGAGGCCCCAGACTGAAGGCTTTAGTGGCGGACATCTTTAAAAGTGTGCACAGGGTCCTGCAGCTTTGATGCCACAGATGTTAGAACAGAGGAGCCAGATGTTCGTGCAGAACATGTTGAGATGTGTGCACCAAAAAAAACACCAAAAACGTGCGACAGGTGAATATCTGGGAACTTTGAAGCAGATTGTGAAGCTGTGAGTAAAAAGGTTCATCAGTGTTTTTATTTTTTAATTTAATTTTGTCGTTTCCTTTGGCGTCAACAGAAGAACTCGCCTGATTGGTCGGCCAAAGCTTCGCCTGATTGGTCGGCCACAGCTTCTCCCAGCCTCAGAGGCAGCTCCAGCCGTTACTTAAATCCATTTTAGAGGATGATTCCGTCCTTTTTTCAGGGATTTTAAGATTTATTTAGTCCCAAAATGCAGAACAAAGCTTATTTTATTCAGCTTCTGCTAATTTTTTAGGTTTTGCTTTCAAACATGTGGTTTGATTAGTTCAACTTTATTTAGTTGGATGGGAAAAAAATCCAACTGTGAGATGTTTAAGATGTGATGGAGCTCGGTCATTCAGGGCTTTAGGACGGGATGTTCCTGAGTTTATTACGAAGGTGAAAGAGGCATTTCTGATCGTCCTGGAGCCCGGCTGGTGTTGCGTCCTGATCACGTTGGTGGTTCATCGTGTGGCGCTCTCAGCCGCCATTAAAGCGTTTAACGTGCACAAAGGGCGCAGAGATGCAGCTGATTCTGGGTCACATCTCGCCTCCTTTTATTAAAGGATTAATGAACGATGTAAACGCTGCACTTTGGGAAGTTTAACTCGTCCCTCGGCTGTGTTTAAAACGTAAAGCTCAGCTCCTCTTTGCACATTTTGTGCATGAAGACATGAAAGGTCACAGATCGTGTGGTTTGACCTCTTAATCCTGAGCGTGCAGCAGAGGCGCGTACCTGCCGAGTTGTTGTGGAACGACCTGAATGTGCCAGACGTCGCCGCCGGCGCTGTTTTCCTCTTCTTCTTCTTCTTCTTCTCTGACGGCTGTAACAGCTGAGGCTCGCAGCTCTTCCTGGGAGGAGCGGTGGGAGACTTCAGCTGACTTCTGAGAGCTTTGCCAACCAGAGAAAACCTGGAAGTGAGCAGAAGCCAGATGAAACATTCATGATGCCCAGCAGGAAAGCTGGATCGCTGCAGAAGGTGACGGGAAACACAGAAGATTCACCTCAAAATAAATCCGCTGAGTTGCATCAACCTGCAGAAGTTAATGTTTCTGCCCCAGAAAATGTTGGATTTTCTTTCTGTTTTGGCCTTTTAAGGCTCAAACTACACTTAATCTGGCCTTTGTTTCTCCCCATCAAACACAAAGAAGGGGGGGGTTCTGCTTCAGGGTCGCCTCCATAGATCATCGAATGTGTTTTTGTGTTCCATGCGGACATGAAAGCTGGAAGTCCAGCAGGATCACTGTGGAGCAGAGTGTAAAATACCTGTAAATGAACTTGGAAGAAATTAGTTGAGCTGAACTTCTGGAGGCAAAGTGAGAGATTTTTATGGTCAGAGTTCAGTTAATTTGTCTTGTTCCAGAGACCCAGTTTAAGTCTCTTCTTCAAACCTTCTCCCATCAGAGGACTTTTTCTGACTGTTTGAAGCTCTTTGTAACATTAACTGGGTTTAAACGGTGGCTGCAAACATCAGCATCATCCAGATTTTTAGTTTCTTTCATTCAATTTAGCGTTGGTGTTGGTTAACGTTGCATTTTAAAGTCATTGGTGCTGTTAGTAATCACTGTGCTGTCTGATAACGGACGATAAATCAGGAAATAAGAGGCTTTATTAGGGTTTCAGCTGCATTAAAACAGAGTTTATGAAAGCAGAGACGGCAGGAGAGACGCTAACAGATGTTAGCACAGCTAGATGTTAGCTAGGAAGCTAATAGCTGCTGTTCTGCAGTCCTGTTATCAGGAGCAGGAAGTATAGAGAAATACGTCTTTTTGATCACATGACCCAGCAATAATTGTGGCAGCACATAAACTCTGGTTCATGATGTAAATTTGACTCTTTTAAACAGTTATTATTGGAAAAGTATTTCTTATTCGACAGAATACTCAATAAACTGATAGTTTCCTGCAGCCTAACATAACGGTGATGAGAAACGACGTGTTATATGTTCTCAAAGAAGCAGAAGTGGTCCTGAAACTGACCCCTGCGGGACTCCATATGTAACGGGAGAGACCTGACCCGTTATTATAGGACCAAACGCAGAATGTCCTGCCTGATGAGTCTGATAAGAGCCTCCTCGGCCTGTGGAAGATGATGCTGCGTATCAGAGCCAGGGCAGCAGCCACTTAAAGGTCAGGGGGGCAGTTATATGTGGGGCAGTCTGAGCTGTGGCTGTAAATCACATTTTAAAGTCATTGGTGCTGTTAGTAATCACTGTGCTGTCTGATAACGGACGATAAAACAGGAAATAAGAGGCTTTATTAGGGTTTCAGCTGCATTAAAACAGAGTTTATGAAAGCAGAGACGGCAGGAGAGAAGCTAACAGATGCTAACACAGCTGAATGTTAGCTAGGAAGCTAATAGCTGCTGTTCTGCAGTCCTGTTATCAGGAGCAGGAAGTATAGAGAAATATGTCTTTTTGATCACATGACCCAGCAATAATTGTGGCAGCACATAAACTCTGGTTCATGATGTAAATTGGACTCTTTTAAACAGTTATTATTGGAAAAGTATTTCTTATTCGACAGAATACTCGATAAACTGAATGATAGTTTCCTGCAGCCCAACATAACGGTGACGAGAAACGACGTGTTATATGTTCTCAAAGAAGCAGAAGTGGTCCTGAAACTGACCCCTGCGGGACTCCATATGTAACGGGAGAGACCTGACCCGTTATTATAGGACCAAACGCAGAATGTCCTGCCTGATAAGTCTGATAAGAGCCTCCTCGGCTTGTGGAAGGGGCAGCCGGGGCAGCAGCCACTTAAAGGTCAGGGGGGCAGTTATATGTGGGGCAGTCTGAGCTGTGGTTGTAAATCACATTTTAAAGGTGAGATCTCAGAGCAGAAAATCACTTCCTGTCCCTCCGTTTGGAAGTTATCTGCAACCCTAGAGAATTTAGAGTTTGTTGCTTTTATTCTTGATTTATTTCTTTGATTTGGCTCCTGTTTTGGTTTGGATATTTATTCTTTACGTGAGATATAAATGCAGATTTAGTTTCCTAATTTTGTCCATCATCAGCCTCAGTGTTTTCCTGGCAGCAGCTCTGCCTCAGAAACTCTTTATTTTTTATTGGATTTGAGCAGGAAACTCCCTGCAGGGCTCAGAGCCTCAGGTGCAGAAACAGACCGAGGGGAAGATGGAGGAAGAGGAAGCAGAGAGGGAGGCTGAGGAGGAGAAAGCAGACAGTCAGAAGTAGGTCATCTCTGCCAGAACAGCAGTAAATACCAGACGGATTCGCTTTGGCTCTAAATTAAATCTCATCCTCTCGGTCGGCGTGTGAACTGAAACCAGTCGGCAGGCGTCTGATGAATAAGTCATGCTGGAAATCTAGTTTCTTTCTCTCTCCTCGTCTCCTCTCCTGTCTCCTCTCCCGTCTCCTCCTCCTCTTCCCTTCCTTCTTCATCCTCCAAAGATCACACGAGAGAATTCCTTCTGAAGTTTCCGAGACGAGTCGAGCGCTTTTCAGCCTCTCGCTGCGTTTGTGTCGGTTTTCTGTGAATGAGCTGAAAATAAAAAAAGATCCGGCTCGTTGAGAAGCACTGACGCAGCCCTGAGAACCTCCAAAAGAAAAGAGAAGCCAGACTTTTACACATTTATTGGGATATCTGACCAGATATCAGCCTGGTTCAGCTGCGGTTTGCAGGTTTTTTCCACCTTTTGTCTTCAAATGTAAGAATCTGGAACAAAAAGCAGCGTTTAAGCAGAAAACTGTAAAACTGTGTGAAACTGTGTCATGGTGCACCTTCTTCTCCTGTGAAAGGGATGGGTGTGTGTGTGTATATATATATATATATATATATATATATATATATATATATATAAAAATAAAAAATAGGTCCCGGTGACCTCAGGCCCAGAACCACGAAGCTGCTTCGCTTCTCATCAGGTTGTATCGCCATGGCGACGCACTCTGGATTCAGTGAAACAGTTTCATTCCCTTCTCTTTTTGTTTCCTTCTCTTTTCCTTCTCTTTTCTTTTCCTTCTCTTTTCCTTCTCTTTTCCTTTCCTTTCCTTCTCTCCTTCTCTTTTCCTTTCCTTTCCTTCTCTCCTCTTTCCTTTCTTTCTCTCCTCTTTCCTTCTCTTCTCTCCTTTCCTTTTCTCCCATTTCCTTTCCTTCTCTCCTTCTCTTTTCCTTTCCTTTCCTTCTCTCCTCTTTCCTTTCCTTCTCTCCTCTTTCCTTCTCTTTTCCTTTCCTTCTCTTTTCCTTTCCTTCTCTTTTCCTTTCCTTCTCTCCTTCTCTTTTCCTTTCCTTTCCTTCTCTCCTCTTTCCTTCTCTTTTCCTTTCCTTCTCTTTTCCTTTCCTTCTCTTTTCCTTTCCTTCTCTTTTCCTTTCCTTTCCTTCTCTCCTTCTCTTTTCCTTTCCTTTCCTTCTCTCCTCTTTCCTTTCCTTCTCTCCTCTTTCCTTCTCTTCTCTCCTTTCCTTTTCTCCCATTTCCTTTCCTTCTCTCCTTCTCTTTTCCTTTCCTTCTCTTTTCCTTTATCTTTTCCTTTCCTTCTCTCCTTCTCTTTTCCTTTCCTTTCCTTCTCTCCTCTTCTCTTTTCCTTTCCTTCTCTCCTTCTCATTTCCTTTCCTTCTCTCCTCTTTCCTGTCCTTCTCTCATCTTTCCTTTCCTTCTCTCCTCTTTCCTTCTCTTCTCTCCTTTCCTTTTCTCCCATTTTCCTTTCCTTCTCTCCTTCTCTTTTCCTTTCCTTTCCTTCTCTCCTCTTTCCTTTCCTTCTCTCCTCTTTCCTTCTCTTCTCTCCTTTTTCTCCCATTTTCCTTTCCTTCTCTCCTTCTCTTTTCCTTTCCTTTCCTTCTCTCCTCTTTCCTTTCCTTCTCTCCTCTTTCCTTCTCTTTTCCTTCTCTTCTCTCCTTCCCATCTCTTCTCTTTTCTTCTTCCTGTTTTTATCTCTTCTGGATCTCCCCCACACCTCCCTCCTCTTATCCATCCTTTCCCCTCCTCCTTCTTGCCCTCCCTCCATCCTCTGACCTTCAGACCGCCCTGAACCGGTTCTCCTGCTCAGATTTAAGCAGCTCATGTAAATCTGATCCATCACTGCTTTATTGGTTCGGTCTTAAATCCTGAATGAGTCTGAGACGGATGGGTTTGAGTTTCTGTCCTCACATCGGAGGAGCTGCCAGCTGTAACCAGGCCGACTCCATCAACCCAATAATCATTTCCTCCTCAGCAGCTCCTGCCAGAACTTCAGTATTTTCTGATCGCTCTCCTCTGATTCCTTTATTTCTTTTGGCTGGAGTGCTTTTTTTTAACCCCAGTTTGGTGGTTCAACAGTTCTGCAGCTTCCTGAAGCTCTTTCAGAGTTTTTCTTTGGACATTTTCTGCCTTTTCACTCATCTTCAGTCCATTATTTCTTCATTAAGCCACTTAACTCTGAGCTGTGAAGCATTCAGGCAGGAAAAAGGCTCCTAACTCAAGGGATGAACCAGTGTTGTGTCCACATTTTAAACTGGATCTTTAGGCACTTTGTTCCCAGCAGCCTGTCACAGAGACACATCATATGTTCCCATTTCTTTAGCTGCATCTGTGAAAAACAGCTTCATAGTTTAAACTTTTTTTGTACATTTACGTTTAAACTGCTTTCAGTTACCAAAAGAGTCAAATTAATATTAGAAATTCAGTTTAAAAAAATCCTAACCCCAAAAAAATGAATGTTATCACGTCTAAAAGTAGAAAAGTAGGAAAAAACAGACAATAATAAGAATTATATGTTATTCAACATCAAGAAAAAGTAAATAAGATTAAATTTAAAGCTTAAAAAAGGAATATAAGATATCATCTAATGACTAATTATGGAACAATGAATATAAATGAAATGATTAAACTGTTTTATGCCACCAGAAATGAATAATCTAGAAGCTCTTTGTGGGTTTCAGACTGGAATTAAGATTTTAGTTGCATCTATGAAAAACAGAAAAGGGTTTTTGGGCCACAACTGGAAGCTTTTATACATTTTAATTGCATAACAAATTTGGATTTAAGAGTTTTCATGTAAAAATAGGAATAAAGTTGCAAAATGACCACTGAGCTTAGTATCTTAATCTGATCCGTTTCATCCCAAACGTAGATATTTAAGCTTATTTAATACGTTTTAACTCATTAAAAGTCATTTCTTTTGATAACCGATAGATTTATCCTAATTATAAACAATATATAAGTTATAAATATGATAATATTTCAAAACAAACGATGCCACAATTAATCTTTTAAGTGTAAAAGATAAAGATAACACAGTGTGACAGACAGAAAACAGGATTTCTGCAGCAACAAGGTGATTCCCAAAGAGCTGTTAGCTGGAAACTTGGCATATCTCAGCATGGTGTGCAGTGTGTCCTTAAAACATTTGAGGAAACTGGACAAGTGGAGGACAGAAGAAGAAGTGTCAGGCCTAAAGAACTATCTACAGCAGATGAACAGGATCTGAAAGTGATGTCCTTAAGAAAGAGGAAAACATCCAGCAAAGACCTGACACAGGAGCTGAGAGATGCATCTGGAGCTTCAGCTGATCCATCTGCTGTTGGCCCAAGCCTGATCAGAAATGAACATCTACCTAAATAAACAAATGAAAGAATGGATTTAAAAAAAAAAACGATTGTTATATATTACAATCATCTATTTCATGCAATCTTAAAAATGGATTTATTACCTCCGCCAAGGAGGTTATGTGATCGCCCGGGTTTGTCTGGTCTGGATGTTCGTCTGTTCGTCTGTTCGTGCTGCAATCTTGCGACCTGCCACAAGGTGGCTTGGCTTGGTTGTTTCGTTGTCGTTGAAGGAGGGGTAGGAGGGGTGCGCAGGTGGAAAGCTTACACTAACTGCGCAGGGGGGAAGGTAAACACAAATGGAAGCCGTTTAGGCTGAGTTATACTTCTTTTAACTGCCCTTGCGCTTGGGTCTTGCGCTTGCGTGTGCTGCCTGGCGATTCACCGCCAGTACAGTAGGTGGAGTAGCGGGTTTTTTCAATGACAAGCCTACTATGATGAAAGGAAATTCACCGCCAGGAGCTCTTCCATAGATTCATGCTTCTACTTCTTGTAAATAGCCGGTATTTTGTCAGATTTTCAACACCTTGGGGGTCTAAACTACTTTCTCGCCTGAAAATGTTTCAAATGTTGCTAAAGTTATATATTTACAGAGTTTATAGCTTAAGGGAAATCAGCTTTTCAGGCCGGCTGATTTCGGCTCGGACAGGAGTGAAGTGCACTGTGTGTAAACGCTCTGCATACTGTCTGATCGATCAGTATGCCGTTTTCAAATAGTAGGCTTGCGTCTCTTGCGTGAAGTTTAGAAAATTGAGGTGACACACGCAAGCACGCAAGGGGGGGGCTTGCAACCGCGCAAGGGCTTGCGTTTCTTCTTGCGTCTTGCTTTGCGTCTTGCGTTACCGACTATAAACCAGGCTTTTGCCGTTTCTGAGAAGTCGCATCTGAAAGATAGCATCTTAACTTTGTAAACCTTTTCAATCGGAACACGAGCCAGCTGAATCTATGCACAACTTTAAGCAGACGCATCGCTTTCTCTCGGACGTGGTGGATTACGACGTTAATCGTTTCAGACCATTCACTACAATATATGGGTGGATAAAAAAAAAAAGCGCTTATAAAACAAAGATTCATTGGCGGAGGTCTGCACTCTCTGAGTGCATTTCTAGTTACTTACTAATTTTAATTAATTTGTGCAGAAATTACTACACAAAAATGGTTAAATTACTTATCTTAATTACTTTTAATAAATATTTCTTCTGCATTCATGTTGCTGCGACATGTTTTGTGTTTTAGAGCTAAACAACTGTCATAGTTTTCTTTCATTTCTGGGTATAGATCAAACTGGAGTTGACAGAACCCCCAATAAAAAACCTTAAAGCAATACTATGTAACATTTCTACCTTAAAATAACAGCTTGAAAAAAATTGTGCGGCTAGAATGAGTTTTAATATTACGATTGGCCTGTCTCCTATGCCCTTCGGGGGTCTGAGTTGGAAAAACTTCGCTATGTAACTTTGCTGGAGCGGCCCGGGAGCTGGCACACCTACCGCAAAACAAATAGACCCCTCTCACGCTCCCAGGTATAAGGCTAAGCTAGCGCAACATTGTCAGTACGATCATCATGGAAGAGGCACCGAAGAAACAGAAGAATACGTTGACTGATGAAGCAAGGAAGAGAAAGAGAGAGGCCGACGAAGCGAGAGACCGGACTAGAGTTGCTCTCGGAACAGCTTTTACTCGTTGGCGAGAGCTGAAAGAAACATTTGGATACAAGTTCGATTCAGAGCTAGCCACCTTTCTGCTGGATTAGTAAGTAGCTTATTTGCTGCCATGCTTTGTGCTGTGTTGTACTTGCTTGATGTTTCACTGTGTTCGGAAAGTGACTCGCTAGTTTGTTATAACTGAGGAAAACTATTTTCAACTGATTTCGCTAGGTTTAGCCGCTAGCAAGACCTCTCGTTAGCGATGTTAGCAAGCTTGCTATATCACGCTTGAACATGAAATGTGAAAGCGAAAGGGTGTTGTATTTACGACAGTGTCGTAGCCGTACATTAGGGCTGCAACTAACGACTATTTTAGTAGTCGACTAGTCACCGACTATTGAAACGATTGGTCGACTAATCGGATAATTGTTCATTTTTTCTTAAATTTAGCATGAAGTTGCTTTAATTATGTGGCAAATGATAATAAACACAAGAAAGATGGGTACTTCAATGAAAAAGGCACCTTTTATTCAAATTTGCTGCTGATTCATACAAAAAGTAAATAAAAATGTCCCATCTAAAACCAATTAGGCCCAGTGCTCGGTCAGTATAGACATAAATCCATAAATAAATACACCTCTCCAACCTCTCCAAACACAGACAAATGTGTTTTATAAAAAATTAATTACAATCAAGTAAAATTCGTTTGTCAGGCATAACGTTAAAGCTCTCTTTTAAAGCAAAAACACGCTTATAAAATGTACATCAAAAACAAAACGTATTGACTTGAATGTTACTTGAATCTTACCGAGGCGAGTCAGACTTTCTCTTTCTGCTTTCTCTTTTAATCTTCGTCCATCACCGAGGTGCTGCTTTGCAAACCTTGCAAGTAATCTTTTTATTCGCCGTATCCAGGCTAAAATGCTCCCAAACTTTAGAAGTTTTTGGTACGCGTAGCTAACGTGTTGGACGCCGCCATTTCTGTGTACGTTATCGTGCATGTGCGACTCTCGGCAGAGATTGTAATTAAATGAGATGTCTCACTCTGTTGGAAAAACACGTCTGGCGACAATAGTCGACAATGGACTTCATTGTCGACTATTTCTGTCATCGATTTTTGTCGACGAATCGTTGCAGCCCTACCGTACATTACCTCCAAGCCTGTAGGGGGAGCTCCATAATGGGCTTTTTGAGAAGTTACATTAGGATTGCTTTAAAGTTAGCCAGGGAGCTACAAAGGTTGGGTGTCAGAAAACCTTAAACTCTGCTTCATAACTGTTTCTAAGTTGAGATGTAAAGCATAAACTGGACTCTGCAGAGGTAATTAGTGCTTTTACAGGAGCTGAACTCATTAGAGGAAAAAGCAGAACACGAGTTTTTAAAGCTTTGGAACAATATCAAACGGCGCCCACGCAGGCGAGCATAATCAGGCCGGCCGTGCAGAGAGACGCCCGCTCACACTCTGACAGAACGTTGACCACGGCCTCTCTCAGACTCTCCCTCACGCTGAGCGTCGGCGTAACGATCGCAGCTCGCTCTGCGGCTCTCGGTGCGTCCGTTCAGTCGTGAGAAGCTGCAGGAAATCAAATCGCTGGTCAGGGAGGCGTAGCGAGGCCGACCTCCTGCAGACAGAACCGCTCCTCAACTCTGAGCGTTAACGAGTGACACAGTGTGAGACGTTTCGACTTAACTAATCAACTCGTGAGGAACTAGTAGTCCAGCTGGTTACAGCCTGTTTGACCTCGCTGGTTAACCTCCAGCTGTTTGTTTTTCTGAGGTTCGCTGTGGGGTGTTTTTCCTGTTTCCCTCCTCCGGTGGTGCTCAGGCTCCCCTGAACCCCTCAGAGGCTCTGCTGCACATATTTACGGGTTTTTATGAGCCTTTTCTGCTGATATAACTTATTTTTATTGTCTTTTAATTAGGGCTGGGCGCGTTAACTCGTTATTATCGCGTTAACTCGCTAATTAGGGCTGGGCAGTTGAAAACAACCCAGACCTGCTCTCATGGGTAACCCCTCCGTCTTTTCCATTTTGTGTATGAACTCTTAACTTTGATGTGAGTTGTTATTATCATTTTTTATTTTTTTTGTGTCAGATTTCTGCATGTTATATCCATTAGTCATGGTGTATTGTCAGTATGTTTTTTTTTTTTTTTTTTTTATGATACCTGCCTTAGGACAACAGATGAAATTTAGCAACTGTGCTAATTCTGGCATATTTACATTGATGCTCTGCTGATATGTTGATTAATGTGCATTGTCCTAATCAAATAAATAATAAATTAATTCATTAAAAAATGATTTGACGCCGATAAATATTTTATCGTGCATTAAACGCAGGTTTTATTTATTATTTTAGTTATTTAAAAAAATATTTTTTTTTTTTTGGGGGGGGCTTTTGTGCCTTCAATGGATAGGAAAGTTAAAGAGACAGGAAACGGGAGAGAGGGGGAACAACACGCAGCACAGGGCAGTTCGATACGGGACTTGAACCGGGGCCAGCTGCAGCGAGGACTATAGCCTCTGTACATGTGGCGCCTGCTCAACCCACTACGCCACAAACCACCCCTGTTTTATTATTTATTTTATTATTGTAAAAGTCTGCTGCTCACAGGCTTTTATTTTGTAAAAGTCTGTTGCTCACAGGCTTTTATTTTGTAAAAGTCTGCTGCTCACAGGCTTTTATTTTGTAAAAGTCTGTTGCTGTCTGCTGTGGAACAGGAAAAGAAAGTAATCGGCGGATCCACCAAACATGGAGAAGGGTACGGAACTTTTACTCGGCCATTTTCATGTTAAAGTTCTTCCAGACGGCGGAGTCGACAGAACCAAAGTCATCTGTAAACTCTGCCAAGTTGAATTGTCTTCTCAGCGTAGTAGTTCCAGTCTAAAATATCACTTAAAGGCAAAACACACAACTGATAGCAGCAAGTCATTCAAGGAAACAGACAGTGGAGCGAGGCTTCGACATAAAATGGAATAGGACTGAAATGTGTCTGTTTTGGTGTGTTTGTGTTTCAGGACCTACGCAATGCGGCGCGTGCGTGATGCCTTCAGGGCCAACAGGAAAGTAGAAGACCAGAAAACTGTGGTCAGACTGATGGAGGAGGGACAGCAGACACTGGCGCTGATACAGAGACAGGTGAGACACACACACACACACACACCTGTGATCCTATCTTTGTTAGGACCCACACTGTAAACCCTCATGAAGTCAGGTCCTCACAAGGATACACAAACACACACTGACTGCTGACTCCTCAGGTAAGCAGGTCCGCTCGTATGCAGATGAACACCTGTCGTGCACACGCGTACCCTCATTACTGCGGCTGCTACCGGTTAATCACCCCACTGATGGGCACTTTGTTCCCATAATGCATCAGCAGCCAATCCCAGGGGAGGATGGAGGTTCTCTGCGTCTTCTGTCCGTGGGTGGAGGTGGTATATGTGTCCGTCTATGGTCACATGACAAACATTTACACACAGATGTGAAACGTCCAGGAAAAGTCTGGAGGTTCGTGGGAGTTTGACCATCCGTCTGCCTGAGTTTTATGGAGACGGTTTATAGCTGCGTCCACATTCTGTGTCCAAAGTGGAGCTGGTTTACGGTCTCTGCCTCAGGGGGAGGAGTTTCTGCCTCAGGGGGAGGAGTTTCTGCCTCAGGGGGAGGAGTTTCTGCCTCAGGGGGAGGAGTTTCTGCCTCAGGGGGAGGAGTTTCTGCCTCAGGGGGAGGAGTCTCTGCCTCAGGGGAGTGGTCTCTGCCTCAGGGGGAGGAGTTTCTGCCTCAGGGGGAGGAGTTTCTGCCTCAGGGGGAGGGGTCTCTGCCTCAGGGGGAGGAGTCTCTGCCTCAGGGGGAGGAGTCTCTGCCTCAGGGGGAGGAGTCTCTGCCTCAGGGGGAGGAGTCTCTGCCTCAGGGGGAGGAGTCTCTGCCTCAGGGGGAGGAGTCTCTGCCTCGGGGGGAGGAGTTTCACCATCCAGGGGGGAGGAGCTCCGTCATCAGGGGGAGGAGCTCGGAGTAGAGCCGCTGCTCCTCCACATAGGAAGGAGTCAGCTGAGGTGGTTCACCTGGATGCCTCCTGGGAGGAGAACCCGGGTCAGAACCAGAACTCTCTGGAGGGATTATACATCCCATCTGACCTGGGAACACCTCAGATCCTCCAGGAGTAGCTGGAGGTGGATGGGCTTCCCTCCTGGAACTGTTTCCTGTCAGGTGGACTGTGGATAGCTTTCTGAGGAAGTAATACAGCTCTCCTTCCCACCATGTCCTCACAGCTCTGTTCAGAGCAGCTTGTTTCAGGCGGCACACTCAGTGGGGTCACATGGCCCTGAAAGGATCGGATTATTGGCTAAATTACAATCAGACTGAGTTGTTAAATTCATGTAGACGCCTTAATCTGACTAAAAATTGGATCGGATCGGATTCAGACCCCGAGATAACTGGGTTGAAAGTCACTCTAAACCTGCTTGTAGACGCTGAAGCACGTGGTGAATCAGACTTTGCGTTTTGCGCATGCTCCAGATGTTTTCCCGGGGTCGTGACCCGGAAGTCGAAGGAGACGATATTCCTGTTGTTGTCGCCGTCAGAAAGAAACAAACAACGCAAGAATAAATACCCAACTATAGCTATAATCGAATTAACGACGCAATTGGAAAGAAAGCGAAAGGAAAGAAAGCGACACAAATGGAAAGAAACTAAAAAGGAAAGAAAGCGAATGGAAAGAAAGCGACACAAATGGAAAGAAAGTAAAAAGGAAAGAAAGTGAAAGGAAAGAAAGCGAATGGAAAGAAATGAAAAGAAAGTGACGCAAATGGAAAGAAAGTGAATGGAAAGAAAGCAAAAGGAAAGAAAGCGACACAAATGGAAAGAAAGTAAAAAGGAAAGAAAGCGACGCAAATGGAAAGAAAGCGAAAGGAAAGAAAGCGACGCAAATGGAAAGAAACTAAAAAGGAAAGAAAGCGAATGGGAAGAAAGCGACACAAATGGAAAGAAAGTAAAAAGGAAAGAAAGTGAAAGGAAAGAAAGCGAATGGAAAGAAATGAAAAGAAAGTGACGCAAATGGAAAGAAAGTGAATGGAAAGAAAGCAAAAGGAAAGAAAGTTAAAGGAAAGAAAGTGAATGGAAAGAAAGCAAAAGGAAAGAAAGCAAAAGGAAAGAAAGCGACACAAATGGAAAGAAAGTAAAAAGGAAAGAAAGCGACGCAAATGGAAAGAAAGCGAAAGGAAAGAAAGCGAAAGTAGAAAGAAACAACGCGATGGAGAATGCTCCGTTGGGCATCGCGTTTGTGCAACAAGCAGCTCATCACAGACCAAATGTAGAGGGACGTAGCTTCATCTGGCTCTGCGTTCTCCATCTTTCTCCAATGCCTGAGTTTGTTGTTGTTGTTGGTGGTGAAGAGGTCAACAGGAAGTGGCTCTATTAGCAACAGTTGGAATGGGTACAGCGCCACCTATCACACCGGGGTATGACACGCTTTGTGCCTCTGATCCCATTCATTCACCGCCATATATCCAAGGAGAATTACCTTTGCTCAGCTCATTCTTATTGTAATTTAGCCAATAATCCGATCCTTTCAGGGCCATGTGACCCCACTGAGTGAGACATTTAACTTCACTCCACTCTGGTCTTCCACAGGTTAACCCTCCTTTGAGATCAGTCGAGCACCTTGGTGCTCCCATGTAAACATTATCATCGTACGACAGAGCATCAGCAGCCTGGGAGCTCAGACTTTACTGCTCCATGCAGAGATATCTCAGCTCCCTTCACTGCTCCATGCAGAGATATCTCAGCTACCTTCACTGCTCTTCTTCTGTGGTTATTCGAAATCAGGATCAGAATCAGAATCGGCTTTATTGGCCAGGTTTGACTAAACAAACAAGGAATTTGACTCCGGTAACTTCACTCACAAAGTACAACACTCAACAACAACAACAACAATAACAAGGGAGACTGATACTAATTAATAACAAGATTGATACTTTATTGATCCCGAAGGAAATTCAAGCATCCGGTAGCAGACATAATGAAGCAATAAAATGTTTATACAATTATAAACACTTTAAAAAAACAATTTAAAAAAAGTTTAAAAATATTTAGTGACCAGTGAAGTAAGATTTCAGCAGTTTTTCGTCCCTGCTTTTATAGCACGGCTGTAGACTATCAAACACATTAGTAAAATGGAAGAAGTAACCACCGCAGAAATAAAGCCGCTGCAGAGGTGAGTCGGTTCCATCTCGCTTGACATTTTGGGTTGGCGGTCTGCACACAAACACACGCTGACGAACTGACAAACTGTCAGCCGAGAGTTTGTTGGGGTCGAGTTTAACAGCCAGATTTACATTCTGACATTTGTGGGCAGGACAAAATCATTACAGTGGCTGAGATGAGAAGGACATGCTTTATGCAGAGTGGTGAGCTCGTAAAACAATCACCAGGCGTGAGGACGGAAAACAAACCGGCTCAAACGTCCTTCGTTCATGTGAGTTACTCAGCAGTTACACTCAATAAAGCTCAAAGAATGTGGAATAAGCTGATAGTAACGTTGGAAGGTTTAATCAGTTAAATCTGGGTATGCCGAGGAGGAAAGACATGTTAAAGGTTAAAGGTCACCCCAAGGTCAGAAACCCAAAGAGCTACATCTCAGACTCTACAGGCCTCAGTCAGCATGTTAAAGGTTAAAGGTCAGAAACCCAAGAGCTACATCTCAGACTCTGCAGGCCTCAGTGAGCATGTTAAAGGTTAAAGGTCACCCCAAGGTCAGAAACCCAAAGAGCTACATCTCAGACTCTGCGGGCCTCAGTTAGCATGTTAAAGGTTAAAGGTCACCCCAAGGTCAGAAACCCAAGAGCTACATCTCAGACTCTGCAGGCCTCAGTGAGCATGTTAAAGGTTAAAGGTCACCCCAAGGTCAGAAACCCAAAGAGCTACATCTCAGACTCTGCGGGCCTCAGTTAGCATGTTAAAGGTTAAAGGTCACCCCAAGGTCAGAAACCCAAAGAGCTACATCTCAGACTCTGCAGGCCTCAGTCAGCATGTTAAAGGTTAAAGGTCACCCCAAGGTCAGAAACCCAAGAGCTACATCTCAGACTCTGCGGGCCTCAGTTAGCATGCTAAAGGTTAAAGGTCAGAAACCCAAAGAGCTACATCTCAGACTCTGCAGGCCTCAGTTAGCATGTTAAAGGTTAAAGGTCACCCCAAGGTCAGAAACCCAAAGAGCTACATCTCAGACTCTGCAGGCCTCAGTTAGCATGTTAAAGGTTAAAGGTCACCCCAAGGTCAGAAACCCAAGAGCTACATCTCAGACTCTGCGGGCCTCAGTTAGCATGTTAAAGGTTAAAGGTCAACCCAAGGTCAGAAACCCAAGAGCTACATCTCAGACTCTGCAGGCCTCAGTTAGCATGTTAAAGGTTAAAGGTCATGACAGCACAGTTTTATGTGCTGTGGCTTTAGGTTACCCCCCCGGGGTGTACGGATCCATACTGTGTGTTATATAAGAAACAGAGCATGGTGGGGGTGGGAGCTCCATCAGGGAAGCAGCTCGCATCATATGACAAAGGAGAAGACGCACGGGGAGACCCGGAAAGCACCGGTAAACATCCGAGGCCTCATCGGGAAGGTTTGGTTTGTTCGTACTGGACTGTGAGAGCTCTACCGCTGAGAGAAACCTGTGATTTTCATGGACCATCGTAGAGAAAGGCTGAAAAAAAGGCTGTAAAAAGGCTCAAAGACGAGCATCCTGGCTGTAATTCTACCTTTTTCATTTCTAAAGGGTTTATAGATGCAAAAGATTTCAGTTTTACTGGAAGATAATTGTTGTCTTAACTATTATAAACTGATTTAACCCTCATACCTGATTTAAAACACAACTTCATTTCTGAAAGGGGACATTTTTGTAAAAAAAAAAAAAATAAAGCTCTAAAAACTGATGTTGTAGCTCATCAATGACATATCCCAGACCTAATAATCCCCCATAGAATATCTCACTTTGCTTTGCATACATTGGAAATTCAGCAGTTTTTGTGTGTGCGTTTTAACAGAAATTGGTGTTTACCTCATATACACTGGTATTTAAAGGGTTAATTTTTTTTTTAAAATAATTGAAAACTTGGTAGTTATGATCAGAACTGAAGTGGAAGAAAAGATTTATGAAACAAAAAGTGGAAAAAAATATTAATAAGATGTTTTTAGGTCGTTTTAAAAGGGGACAAAAATGTCCCTTTTCAGAAATTAAGGCAAGGCAAGTTTATTTGTATAGCACAATTCAACTACAAGGCTATTCAAAGATATTAAAACAGTAGAAATAAAAAGGATTTAAATTTTAAACAAAAGAAAGAAATAAGAACAATATAAAATCAGTAGTTAAAATTATGGAGGGTTTTTTTTTTGTTTGTTTTGTTAAATCAGGCATAACAAAAAAATTACAAATCCCTAAAAATCAATGTTGTTGCTAATCATTGACATATCCCAGACTATAATTATCCCTACTCAATAATTCCACTTTGCTTTCTATATTTTGAAAATACTGGCACCTAAAGGCTTACAATTTGGGCTAAAAAGTTCAAATTGGCATCTAAAGGGTTAATTTTTTAAAAAACAATAGTTACGATCAGAACTGAAGTGGAATAAAAGAATTATGTAACAAAAAGTGGAAAAAAAATATTAATATGATGTTTTTAGGTCATTTTAAAAGGGGACAAAAATGTCCCTTTTCAGAAATTTAGGAGATTTTTTTCTACACAATGAAAAATTGCATTGTATATGATGTGTGTTTGAAATTAAAAAAAATAGTCAAAAATGCACAACTGGACCAAATATGATGAGTATCACCATTTCCAGTGTGAAATTAGAGGAGAAAGTACACCCCAAGTGGAGAAAATGTCCCCTATCAGGGATTAGGGTTAATGGGAAAAAAAGCAGCAAAATTCTTCAGAAATCTTAAAAATAAAGTTGAAGTGAGGACATTTTATCAGTGAAAATCTTCTCAGCTGGGGCAGCAGTAAACGCTCCCTGTGACCCGACAGAATTAGGGCCTGTTCTCTTCATGTAAACACACTTAGAAGTCCAGTTTGTTGCTTAGATCGAACAGGAAACACGGCTCGGTTTGTGTTTGTTACACCTGGAGGGCAGAGTGTTTGTCTCCCCCTTCTGGCAGATAAGGTAATTATACCCATGACAAGTTGCTCATCATCGCGGTCATTTTCTTTTTAGTGGGAAACTTCCTCATTTCATTCTGCTTTCCTTCTGGCAGACACGTCATGGCTGTGTTTTAAACCACATACTTCTCCTACTTTTCCTACTACTCATACTAACTTTGTGAGTTAGTATGCGAGTTTGAGTAAGCGAGAAGTTCCCGGATGCATACTAGATTCTCCGAAATGTTGGGTATGCATCATGAGGTTACTACTCATACTCAAACTACCCAAGATGCAACGTAACGTGACGTCGCCGATCGTCATTTCCTGTCAGTTTCAAGCTAGCTACAACGAGGGTAGGTTCACTTCCTGTTTTCAAAACAAAAGCACCGATTGTATGGTAATAGCCGCTTTCGGACTGTAGGAACCTTTGGCAGTTCTAATAACCTTTTAATCCGCGGGGCCGTTTTCTCCCGTGTTCGGACATACAGGAACTCGGGGCTTTCTCCCTTAGTTCCTATAACTATTTAGCTCCTTCTCCGAGGTCGGGTCTTTTCATAGTTCTATAGAACTAATCTGACGGAGGTGTGTGGTGGTCGGTAGCTACGCCCCATGTAATTCTATCACGGCTGAAATGTCTCCTCATATGACACAGACACAACCGGCGGGTGTTTAATAAGTTAAACTTACACTGGTCTCATTTGTCTGCAGCGCTCTACTCTCCTTTCTTCCTTCATGAAATAAAAAAGTATCGTCTCCTGACTCTCTCTGTGAGCTTTTCCAGCCTCGATATTAGACGCCTGATGTGATTGTCCATGATTAATATCACCATCATGCAGACCATAAACACGGTGGCCTCCCCACTCTCCATATTAGCTTCTTGGTGGTGTTTTTTCTACTCTCCTTACTTTTACCGTTTTGTTTTGTGTTTGAATGTAGCGCTAAACGGCTAACACGTCACTGAAGCAGACGGCTGCGCGCGGCGCATCAGTCCCTATCAGGTCCCGACTCATGTGCGAATGCAGACTGAAACAGTTCCGCTGGGGAAGGACAGTTATCAGAACGAAATTCGAGGAGGGTAGTTCTGATAACTACTTTCTTAGAACGGTCTGTCCGAAAGCGGCTAATGGCTTTCCCTATGATAAAAGGCAACGGATATTTTATTTTGTGAACATAACCTTAAGTGCGTTGCTCACTGCGGCTAGCTTTAGTAGCGCCGAATTTGTGGGAACAAAATTGTAAACAGCCGGTATTTTGTCAGGTTTTCAACACGTTGGGGATCTAATCGACTACTTTCTCGCCTGAAAATGTTTCAAATGTTGCTAAAGTTTACAGAGTTTAGAGCTTAAGAGAAATCAGCTTCAGGCCGGCTGATTTCGGCTCGGGCAGGAGCGAAATGCATTGTGGGTAAACGCTCTGCATACTGTCTGATCGATTAGTATGTAGTATGTAGTATGCAGTATGTTGTATGTAGTATGTAGTAAGCAGTATGTAGTAAGCAGTATGTAGTAAGCAGTATGTAGTAAGCAGTATGTAGTAAGCAGTATGTAGTAAGCAGTAAGCAGTATGCAGTAAGCCGTATGTAGTAAGCGGTATGTAGTAAGCGGTATGCAGTAAGCGGTATGCAGTAAGCGGTATGCAGTAAGCGGTATGCAGTAAGCGGTATGCAGTAAGCGGTATGCAGTAAGCGGTATGCAGTAAGCGGTATGCAGTAAGCGGTATGTAGTAAGCGGTATGCAGTAAGCGGTATGTAGTAAGCGGTATGTAGTAAGCGGTATGTAGTAAGCGGTATGTAGTAAGCGGTATGTAGTAAGCGGTATGTAGTAAGCGGTATGTAGTATGCGGTATGTAGAATGTAGTAAGCAGTATGTAGTATGTAGTATGTAGTATGCAGTATGTAGTAAGCAGTATGTAGTATGTAGTATGCAGTATGTAGTAAGCAGTAAGCAGTATGTAGTATGCAGTATGTAGTAAGCAGTATGTAGTAAGCAGTATGTAGTAAGCGGTATGCAGTAAGCGGTATGCAGTAAGCGGTATGCAGTAAGCGGTATGCAGTAAGCGGTATGTAGTATGCAGTAAGCAGTATGTAGTAAGCAGTATGTAGTAAGCGGTATGTAGTAAGCGGTATGTAGTAAGCGGTATGTAGTAAGCGGTATGTAGTAAGCGGTATGTAGTAAGCGGTATGTAGTAAGCGGTGTGTAGTAAGCGGTGTGTAGTAAGCGGTATGCAGTAAGCGGTATGTAGTAAGCTGTATGCAGTAAGCGGTATGCAGTAAGCGGTATGCAGTAAGCGGTATGTAGTAAGCGGTATGTAGTAAGCGGTATGTAGTAAGCGGTATGTAGTAAGCGGTATGTAGTAAGCGGTATGTAGTAAGCGGTATGTAGTAAGCGGTATGTAGTAAGCGGTATGCAGTATGTAGTAAGCGGTATGCAGTATGTAGTATGCAGTAAGCAGTATGTAGTATGCAGTATGTAGTATGCAGTATGTAGTATGCAGTATGTAGTAAGCAGTATGTAGTAAGCAGTATGCAGTATGCAGTATGTAGTATGCAGTATGTAGTAAGCAGTATGCAGTATGCAGTATGTAGTATGCAGTATGTAGTAAGCAGTATGCAGTATGCAGTATGTAGTATGCAGTATGTAGTAAGCAGTATGTAGTAAGCAGTATGCAGTATGCAGTATGTAGTATGCAGTATGTAGTAAGCAGTATGCAGTATGCAGTATGTAGTATGCGGATCCGGGTCGGATCATGTCCCGACCTTTGACCTTCCGTCTGTTTTGATCTGTTTCTCTGGAGCCGGGAGTTTCAAACTGTGGTTTTCAAGGTCACAACGAGCTGTTATTCTCCCAAAAAAAAAGCAGCTCGGTGAGATTTAAGAGCGCAGACCTGCAGCTCGCCGGCTTGAGGCTGTTTCTGTTGTGGAAATGTGTGTGTTTGTATTCGTGTGTGGGCGTTCGGCGTGAATTAATGTGCCGCATGTGGGTGTGCTTGTGTTTCTCTGCATACGCTTAAAAAGTGGAGTTTGCTTTTAATTGTGTCTGAGTCCCTGCTCGGCTCAGTGTGTGCAACTCTAAGTTAGTTAGGGAGGAAAGATGATGGATTGCTGCTGCAGAGCCGCCTGTTTGTGGAGGAGAAGCTGAAGCAGCACGTTGAATTCAGAGAGTGTGCAAAACGGAGGAAATAAGAGGAAGAGCAGAGGTGGAAACCAGTGAAAGCAGATGAGGAGTAACCAAGAGTTTAGAAGCTGAGGCCACGACTGTAACCAACCACTATCCTTTTGCTCTTCTCTCGTCCTCCATCATTACCTGCTCTTCCAGCTTTAAGAAACCCAACTCGAGTATTGATATCTGACTACAAAAGCCCTCAAACATTTAAGCTCTTGTTCTCTGCAGCTGGCAGCACGCAGAGCTGCTCAGTGCAGCCTGAAAACAGCAGCTTATGAAAGGGAATACCAAGCATTGGGGGTGGAAATGCAGAAGAAATGAGCTGCTTGTGAGTCAGTGGCTGTTTTCGAAACCGCATACTACTCCTACTACGCCTACTAACTTTCTGAGTTAGTATGCGAGTTTGAGTAAGCGAGAAGTTCCCGGATCCATTCTAGATTCTCCGAAATGTTGGGTATGCATCATGAGGTTACTACTCATACTCAAACTACCCAAGATGCAACGTAACGTGACGTCGCCGATCGTCATTTCCTGTCAAAACGGCAGTTTCAAGCTAGCTACAACGAGGGTAGGTTCACTTCCTGTTTTCAAAACAAAAGCACCAATTGTATGGTAAAAGGCAACGGGTATTTTATTTTGTGAAAATAAACAGAAGTGCGTTGCTCACTGCGGCTAGCTTTAGTAGCGCCGAATTCGTAGGAACAAAATGTATGTAGTATGGAAGTATGTAGTATGCAGTATGGAAGTATGTAGTATGCGGTTTCGAACACAGCCCATGAGAACAGGAGCAGGTTGGTCCAAGCCTGGGCTGCGACCGATGAACTGATGCCCTGCAGCTGATGCAGATGTGATAAATCTGGCCTCAGACTTCATATCCCATCAGGCAGCATCTCTGGTCTTTGGACAGCACCTCCTCCGCCTTCTTCTCTGCTACATGTTTGTTTTTCCTCTATTCTTAGAAAAATCTGGGGCTGATGCAATGATTCCTCTTCCTCCTCCACACACATGCACACACACATGCGCACACACATGCTCACACATGTGCACACACACATGCACACGCACTGCATGATGAAACGCATCGACCGCAGAAGGCAACGTGGTGTGAGGAGGGCAGTGAGAAGCAGGGTGAGGTGATGGAGGAGAAGCAGGGAGGTGGAGGGAAAGTGACCCAGATGAGTTTCCTCTCCTGCCTCTGTGCTTTCGGTGGGTAGTTTACCCCCAAAGAGCCTTTACTCTGGTTACCCCGGTTCAGCTGATTTAACTTTTCATTTAACATTTCAAACACCATGGCTGTGTTCGATACTGCATACTACATATTACATACTGCATACTACATACTGCATACTACATATTACATATTACATACTGCATACTACATACTGCATATTGCATACTACATATTGCATACTTCCATACTGCATACAACATACTGCATACTTCCATGCTACATACTGCATACTTCCATACTGCATACTACATAATACATACTGCATACTGCATACTTCCATACTGCATACTACATACTTCCATACTGCATACTACATATTACATACTGCATACTGCATACTTCCATACTGCATACTACATACTTCCATACTGCATACTACATACTACATACTACATACTGCATACTACATATTACATATTACATACTACATACTACATACTGCATACTACATACTACATACTGCATACTACATATTACATATTACATACTACATACTGCATACTACATACTGCATATTGCATACTACATATTGCATACTTCCATACTGCAAACTGCATACTACATACTGCATACTACATACTGCATACTACATATTGCATACTGCATACTACATATTGCATACTACATACTACATACTACATACTGCATACTACATACTGCATATTGCATATTGCATACTGCATACTGCATACTTCCATACTACATACTGCATACTTGCATACTACATACTTCCATACTACATACTGCATACTACATATTGCATACTACATACTGCATACTACATACTGCATATTGCATATTGCATACTGCATACTGCATACTTCCATACTACATACTGCATACTTCCATACTGCATACTACATACTGCATACTACATACTGCATACTTCCATACTGCATACTTCCATACTACATACTGCATACTTCCATACTACATACTGCATACTACATACTTCCATACTACATACTGCATACTGCATATTGCATACTGCATACTACATACTGCATACTTCCATACTGCATACTTCCATACTACATACTTCCATAGTGCATACTGCATACTGCATACTGCATACTACATACTGCATACTTCCATACTACATACTGCATTCTAAATACTGCATATTGCATACTACATACTGCATACTACATACTGCATACTTCCATACTGCATACTACGTACTTCCATACTGCATACAACATACTGCATACTTCCATACTGCATACTACATACTGCATACTTACATGCTACATACTGCATACTTCCATACTGCATACTACATAATACATACTACATACTGCATACTTCCATACTGCATACTACATACTTCCATACTGCATACTACATATTACATACTGCATACTTCCATACTGCAAACTGCATACTTCCATACTGCATACTACATACTTCCATACTGCATACTACATATTACATACTACATACTGCATACTTCCATACTGCATACTACATACTTACATACTGCATACTACATACTGCATACTACATACTACATACTTCCATTCTACATACTACATACTACGTACTTCCATACTGCATACAACATACTGCATACTTCCATACTGCATACTACATACTGCATACTTCCATACTACATACTACATACTTCCATACTGCATACTACATATTACATACTGCATACTACATACTGCATACTTCCATACTGCATACTGCATACTTCCATACTGCATACTACATATTACATACTACATACTGCATACTTCCATACTGCATAATTCCGTACTACATATTACATACTGCATACTTCCATACTACATATAGCATACTTACATACTGCATACTACATACTACATACTTCCATTTTACATACTGGATACTGATTGATCAGACAGTATGCAGATCGTTTACCCACAATGCATTTCGCTTCTGCCGGTATTTTGTCAGGTTTTCAACACGTTGGGGATCTAAACGACTACTTTCTCGCCTGAAAATGTTTCAAATGTTGCTAAAGTTTACAGAGTTTAGAGCTTAAGGGAAATCAGCTTCAGGCCGGCTGATTTCGGCTCGGGCAGGAGCGAAATGCATTGTGGGTAAACACTCTGCATACTGTCTGATCGATCAGTATGTAGTTTCGAACACAGCCTCAGATTTATAATCATTAACTTCTCTGTAACAGATGCTTGGAGATGTTAAGCTAAAGCAAAAACTTGTGCATTCAGAACAGAAATCCAATAGAGAGAGGGAGATAATTATCAGATAATGGATAAAAGGTCAGGGAAACACATTTCAAATGACTGAACACACGTTGATAATTTAGTTTCTAATTGTAGAAATAGACTCTGTACGAACAAAAGATGCTAAGATGCTGTCAGAGCTGCTGTCAGAGCTTCATCTGCTGGGGTTTCAGTGTCAGCAGACTGCACTAAAACACAGAAAAACACTCGCCCATATCAATACTGAGCAAAATGAGAGGCACTCACTCTGAGAGAAGGGAATCGATAGACAAGCCTGAAATGTGCTGAAGAGCCGAGGAGGAGGAAACAGAGTGGAACAAACTGAGGGAAGTCCAGCAAAACCCACTGACGGAGCGACTCGTAACAAGAGGAGATGAGTTCTTCAGAGGCAGCGAGGAGGCGGCAACACTTCAGACTGATGGGGAAGCAGCAGCCATCGATCCACAGCTCAGTGATGACCTGCGACCCATCAGACCCTTTTAAAATGACCTAAAAACATCATATATTAATATTTATTTCTGCTTTTTCTTTCATAAATCTTTTATTCCACTTCAGTTCTGATCATAACCACCAAGTTTTCAATTATTTTAAAAAAATTGACCCTTTAAATACTAGTGTATATGAGGTAAACACCAATTTATGTTCAGACACACACACAAAAACCGTTATGTTTTCAATGTATACAGTGCAAAGTGAAATA